>NW_024412404.1:64762036-64785907 GCF_014898765.1 Herpailurus yagouaroundi
TGAGGGATGGATGGATGTGGATGGATGGATGGGTGGATGGGTGGATGGATGGATGGATGGATGTGGATGGATGGATGGATGGATGGGTGGGTGGATGGATATACATGGATGGACGATGATGAAGCAGAATTACCATTAGATCTGGAAACAGATCTGCCTCTCCTGCTTGACAGTTGTATAATTTTGGTCAAGTCACTTTAGCCCTCGGTTTCCCCGGTTTTAACCAAAAGCACAATAATTGCTGTCCTACTGACATTTTGGGGTTATGGTGAGAACCCATTTTCCCAAAGAAACTAGGACACAGTACGATTAAGCAACTTGCCCATAATCATGCATCAGAGCCAAGGTGCAGACCCAGCTACCTGGCCATGCGAGCACGTAACCACTATGAGCTCATATTTGGGGTCACACAGACCTGTGTTGGAGGACTAGATCCATGACATACAAGCTGCATACCTTTACTTAGACTCTAACCTACTTCCTCACTCATCTTTAAAATGGGTATAATATTTGTATTTTACACAATTTTATGGATTAAATGAGATGACACATGTAACTTGTTTAGCACGTCATCCGGCACACAATAAGAACTAAAGGTTGTCTGGGCGCCTGTGTGGTTCAGTCCTGGAGCATCTGACATCGGCTCAGTTCATGATCTCACAGTTCATGAGTTCCAGTCCCACATCGAGTGAGCACAAGTCACGCTTCAGGTGAGCCCCGCTTCTCAGTCTCTCTGTGTCTTCCCCCCTCTCTCTGCCCCTCACTTACTTGCACCCTCTCCCCCGCCAAAAAAATAATGAGAACTAAAAGTCTGAATTTTTAAAAATATTTAAGACAGGGACACTGTTAGTCAACTGAATTACTGAGCACAGTTTCAGCAATACATATCTGAATGCATATCTGAACATCCATCCAGTTCACCTGTTGCTGAACAAAGCGATGGGAAAGTGTTAGAATTCTGTGTGCACACATGCCTATGAACTTGTGTGTGTGTGTGTGTGTGTGTGTGTGTGCACGCGTGCACGCGTGCACATGCATGCATGCACAGGCTTATGGGCTTTCCTTCAGCTGAGTTGCTACCATGATTATCTCATCAAGAAGAAACTTTGGAACTAAAACAAAAACACTAATACACTTCTGCAGCTGCGTCAGGAATTTCAATAAACTGCATCCCACGTTCAGAGCAGACTTTAAAATGCCTGCAGACTCGCAAATGGGGGACCAAAGGAGGCATTTTCTGAATGCTTATCCAATCGTTGCTTCCTCAAACTCTTCCAAATAGTTTTTGGGTGATTTTTTTGGAGATTAGGTAGTCATAAATGAGCTCACCTGTGTTTCCTCTTCCAGCTTCTCAAAGAGCCCGATGACTGACCCACCCAGGCTGCACAGCTGATGTTTGCCACCTTCCGCCAGTGAACCCAGATAACTCACTCACAATTCAGGTCAGCAAGAGAAGATGCCAACCGGCCTTTGTTCCAGATGGTGAAGTGGAGGTGGGCAACTCCACGGCAACGCCAGCCTTTCAAACTGTGTTAACTTATGGATCAGTTTCCCATCGGTGCTCTAATAAATTACACAAACTTAAGGGCCTCGAGCAACACGGACATATGACTTCACAGCTGTACAGGGCAGAAGTCTGATGTGGGTGTCACTGGGAGACAACCAAGGCAGGCGTTCTTGGCTCCTTCCTCCATCCTCGAGGCGAACAACAGTGAGCTGAGTCCTTCTCACATCACATCACCCTGACTCACTTTCCTGCCTTCCTCTCCCACATTTAAAGACTCATGATGTCACCGGGCCCGCCCAGTTAATCCAGCACAATCCCCCTGCATAAGGGTAAGCTGATGAGCAACCTTCATTCCACAGGCAACCATATTTCCCCTCCACCACAAAACATAACATATCCAGTTTCCAGAGATTAGAATGAGGCATTTCACTGCCTCCTAGAATCTACTATGTCCTTCAATTCTTGCATCTCCTGTAACTCTTCCAATCAAGTAAAAGAAATTCTCAGCGGGGGGTGGGTAATCTGACACATAAGCAACCATAACAAAGCAGGTTTTAGACATTGGCTTTTCACAGAGTATCTGTTCTTTGCAGAAAGACACAGTACCGCATCTGTGATGGACACTTGGAATAAATCTGAGCAAAAGGGATGAATCTCTAACTGTAGAGAGAAGGGCGGTAGAATTATGAGAGGGTAAGTTGTTCTTCAAGGGTATGTGTGGTGATTTAAAAGCCACTGCCTATCACTCATTCATTCACTCACTCACTCAAGCAACATTTACTGAACACCCGTGACCTCTAGCACATGTGTGTATGCTGGGGAGCTGAGCCAGTTAAGATGATAGTGGTCCAAGGTCCCAGAGTCCCTGATTCACCCTATGGGGAGACTTGAAAGGGGCTTTAAAAGGTATGAGGTGCCTGTACGCCCCCAGCACAGCACTGTCTATAGCCCGGCAGCTTTAACCAGGATGGAACAGGTACATGAGGCACACCACCTGTCTTAACTGCTGTCCTAGCCCTTTCCCTCCATACTCTCAACCCTTAGATAAGATCACGGGGTAACCTCCGTGTTAACACATTCATAAAGACGAACACGATGGCAAATCTTTCATTCACGTGGACCCCAGGAAGGGCAAACGCTGCCGAGAAGGGCAAGAAGCAGCAATAGAGGCGTGTCAGACCTCAGGGTGCAATGGAACTAGCAGTTGCTTCAGACAGGATCCCAGTAGGAACGCACCCTCCAGCATGCTTCCTGGTGCACAAAATGGAGACAATCATACCCAGCGAGTAGGGGTGTTGTGACGATTAAATTGAATGATAACAGATGTAAAGCAATCATCACCTAGTAGGTATCCATTAAATGTTGGTTTTCTCTGCCTCCAGCAGTTACTCACAAATTATCAGCATTTGCTGAATCCTGAAACACCAGCAAGTTACTCAAAACAAATCATTATAAACACTATGCTCGTGCTAGCTGTAACTTCTTTCCAATTTTGGCAAAATCATATAAGAACCACTTGGGGACATACGGATCTAGCATGAGGTGTATTTTGACTGGGCACAGTTCCATCATTGGGTCCAACCCAACAGCCAACTGGACTTCCCTCCACTTTGTCAAAGTTGCCCCAGTAAAAAAGGGTGAAGTCAGGTTCCTTGTCTGAAACCCACCAAAAAAGCAAAACTGATGGAAAATAAATAAGTTTCATGGAAGGTAGGGCATGATGGCAACTGCAAGGAATAGATTATGGGTCGGAGAAACCCATGGCCACTGGGCTAGACACTCAGAGTCACCACACCTCCCTGCAGAGCCGGGGCAGCGGTCAGGTGTCACAAAAAGTGAGACGGTCTGGAACACTCTGGAAAGAAACAGGATGGAAGGAAGGCCGAGCTGAGGATGGATAATCTGGAAAACACTATTAGCTCTTGAGGGCCGACTTGAGAAGAAGCATGAAGCTGAGGTAGGACATAGGGGGGGAGGGGAAAGTGACAATCAGTTTTGCAGCTACTTACCAGAGATGAGCTGATACTAACTAAATGACAAAAACAACGATATCTAGATCTAGATATAGATATACATATACATACACATATAGATACAGATGATATCGATGATATCGATATATAGATATATAGATAGATGATATAGATATAGATTAGATATAGATATAGATACAATGTGCACTTAACTGTGTGCATTCCTGGATGCACTGAAGTGAGGAACGGGGCAGGTGAAGAAATCCCAGCTCTGGATGAAGAGCATGCACAACAGCCACCAGCTCACTAGCTTGCCTCCGAGGTATGGCCCCTCATCTTTGAGTAGATAGTGGGGCCCCCCAGAACCGTCATCACTCGAAGGTTTAACGAAGATAGGACCCACATGAAAAATGGAACATGTCTAGAAAAAGGCTGACGGAGGTCATGCTTTCAAAGAATTGCTCTAAAACCAGGCGAAAACACTTGCAGGCACACATTTCTTTACATTCTTGGGTAACCCTAAGAGAGAATGGAATATGGAAGAGAAGAGCTATATGGGGTAAGGGACAGAACATCACAAATAAAGATGAAAATAAAGAATGAGAAGTGGGTACATGTTAAACTAACAGGACTCACTTTTACAGAAGTGAAACCTCTTAAAACAGAATGAATTTGGACAACGTCGAGAACATAGGAACACGGACAAGCCTGTGGAACATTCCAACAAATGAGGTGGGAAAGTAAAGGGTCGTAAGGGAAAGGTAATGGAGACGTAGAAAAGATTGAGGATTCCAATGTAGACCCATCGGATCCAACGTAGATGTGGTTGTTCCACTCACTCATTCCTCCATTCATTCATTCACTCATTCATTTTTCCATCCTAAAGTTCTCTGAGTGAGTCCCGACTACGTGTGGATGCTGGACATAAGCAGTGGGGAAGCTCCACGCCCACCACAGTCTGGGGACAAGACAGGACAGAAGCAGGAAATGGGGAGCTCAATGCCAATCACTGCCGGGAAGACAACACACACATGAGCCTCTCGTGGGAAACGTGGCTGGATGCAATCTAGGCAAACAAGTCAGGAAATTAGGACTGCAAGTGAACAGAACAGGTAGCAGACAATGAGCGTATCCAGCTATAGAACCAGGATAAAGCAATTGCAAGAATTGTGAAGAAAAAGCAGAAAGTGCATATTTAAAAAAAAATCAACAATATTAAAATTAAAATATAACTAGCAAAAATCCAGAGATGGGAAAGGAAAAAAGGTAAGGCCACATATTTCCCCACCTCTCATCATCTCATAGGTTGGGGCAAATCAGTGTTATTTGACACTGATTGATCAAGAACTAGAAAGGCAAGCAATTTGTTTGTTATAAAAGTGCCCACTAGAAGAACCAAAATGAAATTTAATCTTTGTAAGTACTAGACAGCCTCTGTCTCCTCTCCAGTTTGACCTCCCTCTCTCTCTCCCTCTCTCTGTCTTCTGTCTCTGTCTCTGTTTCTTTCAGTCTCTCTCTCTCCATCTCTCTCTATCTCCTTTCTGTCTCTCTCTGTCTCTCTTTCACATACACACACACACACACACACACACACACACCCCGAGGAGTGTTTATTCCAGATAAAATACAGAGAAAGCATTCTATATGCAAAGCCTTGGTCTTTGCTCTCTCTGTGCATTGTTTTAATTCACTCGACAAATATATGATGTAGGTTTCTTTTACTCCAATTTTACAGATGAGGAAACCGTTTCCGAGAGGCTAAGTAGTGTAGCAAGTGAGCAGAAAAGCCAGGATGGGAACGGAGTCTCTTTCACATCATGGCTTATGTTCTAAAGCAGCATCCTTGTTCTTGCCTTCCTTTTGTTTGCAATAATGGGAGAACAGAAACAGCGTCAACATCTATTAGCTGAGGACAAGTTAGACGACTTGGTTTCTGGAATACTAAGCAGGATTAAGTTTCATCAGCTTACACTTATGTATAGCAATGAAAAACATGTCTGAGATCTGTTAAGTGAAGGAAATGGAGCCCATGTATATAAAAGGCGACTCTTGCGTACGTGCCCAGCCACTGCCTGGGAGGGGACAGCAGAAAGTCAGACCTGGACCAGAGGAGAGGCCAGGACAAGGGGAAATGGGCCGGTGGCAGGGGTGGGGCTGGTTAACTTTTAGTTTAACATATTTTGTATTTTTTGCTTCCTTGAATAATAAGCGTGTCTTTCTTTTATGCTTTTTTAAAAAAAAAAAAACTAATTTTGAAATAAAGAATAAACATTTCCTGGATACTTCCCCAGGATATGATCTGTTCCAAGAGGTACACACCCAAATCAGGAGGGCTGGCAACATTCTGACAATAGGATTTCTAGAAAGAGAGGAAAAAATGACTTCAAGATGTGATGTTTCCTTATAAACAAGACGCAGTCACAGCTGAACTCCTGGCTTGATATTTGAATGTCCCTGTGGCATTTTTTCCCCCAACTATTATAAAGAGAGATGTTATGAAGTCCTGCTTGAGGAGGGCTTCAGCTCGGAGCACGGGTCCTTGTTTTCACAGGGTGTCAAGCCTGACTTCCCCTCCGCCGCTCATTTCGACATGAACGAACCCCCAGCTCACGGAGCAAGAGGCGAGCACTTGTCTATACATCTTGTATTCTCCCGCTGGACATGCTCCCCACTCCCTGGGAGACATTCAACAACTAAAGGCAGGTCTGTTTATCCCCTTTCGATGAGGACAGCCTCTCAAAGGAAAAACTGCAAAATTACCAGGGATGGTTCTATGTAGTCAGCCACCCCTTTACTCTGGAGGAAGACTTTCAAAAGATTTAACTAGAAGCTTCTTGGAGGAGAAAGGGTAATACTTTGGGTAAACCACCCGGCCCAATCTACGGTGACATTTTTACAAAAGGAATTAGGATGTCATCACGCGGGGCTTGTGAGAACAGGAGCTGTGTTTCAACACCATGTCCTAAACATAAACACCGGTGATGTGGTCATTTGCCTGTTTGTGAATTTCCATTACGGATAATTAAAGAACAAACCCCACTTCAGTTAGGGAAGATATACAACCTCTTATCGGAGGACTGTAGATGTTCTCTTTAACAGTGTACAGACACGAAGATTAAATTTCAGAGAGAGATTTATTTTGTGCTATTGTCCCGTTATTCACCAGAGAATTCTGCAATGCAAGTAATCTGATCAGAATAATGCATAGGGACATATTTCAGAAAACCAATAATTGTGGTAACACTGGGCTCTGCAAGGTGCCAAAATGAAGTCCAGAATCACTCTAACCTTCTCCCTCAATTCCTTAATCAAAGCTTCCTGAGATGGTGTAATGTCGTCCATTACAGGCACAAGCTGGCAGAAATCACTATTGGACTTTTAGAGATTTATTTTAATTTGAATTCTATAACACTTCTCTAGACCTAAAATCAAAATGGTATTTTATAGACGAGCCCTACAAAGATTTTACAGCTTTCGTATCTTAAGAATTCTTTCGTCCTTGGTTAGACACTGCAGGTTGCTTTTTTTTTTATTATTATTATTATGTTACAAAGCCGTTAAGTCAAACAATAGAAAAATTACTAAAACTGGCTGTATTTAAATTCTGTTTACTTCTTTAACCTTTTGACTTACCTCCATAAAAGGTAATCTTTCAAGAACAAGTCCCAAACAGAATCATTGCCTCTTTGCTTTCCTCAAATCCTTACGGAATAAACAGAATCTGTAACAAGATCCCTTTAACCATTTTTTATTCTGCTCCTATTTGCAATGATTTTATAACAGACGGCCGGTTTGCCTCCTCACATTATCACAATCAGTGCATCCTGGGATTAAAAACCATTTAGAGCCCAAGTCTTAAACATACTCCCCACACAGCAGTATAATGAACATTACGCATTGTTTCTTTTTATTGTTGCCAGCTTTACTGGTTCAACCAAGAAGCTGGGGAGCTTGGTCCTCATTTTGAAGCAGGGGAAAAATCCGCTTACCAACATGGAAAGTGGCATCCAATGAGATTGCTAAGGTGGCAGGAAACTAAATGCATGAGCCCTTGATGGCCACCATCCCCATTTTATCATCAAATGGTCACGCACTAGATACCTCTCCAGAGACTTTTCCTGGGAATATTTTCTTTACAAACATGGACTGGTGTCCAGATTGCTCAAGAACAAATACGTTGAGTCCCTGAAAAATTGCATTAAGAAGAGCAAGGCAATCTAACAAGTGGCTCAGAAGCCTAATCAGAGGGGAAGTTGCAGGCAATTCTGGGGAAGCCCATTCAGCTGCCCGTGGATGGATTAGAGGTGTGAGTGGGTCCCAGGAGGAGGCGCCACCCCACCCACCTGTGGTGTGCTGGTCCACCCAAAGGGCAGGGCACCTCTCCTTGGGCGTGGCATCTCCAATAATGAAATTACAGAGGAGAGGTCAGCTACATCCACACAGCATCTCCTTCCAGGTTCCCCCAGCATGAAACACGGGTGGGGGGCCAGAGGAACCGGGCCCTGATCAGCCACAATTTCCCAGCCTTAGGTCAAAGATAGAAATGACTCTGCAGGGACTGAGCACCAGGTAAGATCCCAAGTAACCCCTTTCGTTGTTACTCACCTAAATATACCTCCCAAAGATGGTGAGGCTTGAAATCCAAGGTGAACCTGAATTTAGAAGATAAGATCAGAGGATATTTTAGTAAGTCTGTGTTTCTTGCACCGGTTTTCTATGCCTACCTAAAAATGGCTCCCTTGCAAACAGTTAACAGAGGAGGAAAGAAACTCCATCTCGAGAGTCAGTATTAATCTTTAGTTTATCCATGAAAATGAGAAGCGAGTGCTTTTTAAGGAAATGAATGCCTTCTGATCCTCACATTAAGAATGCTAATTTAGTCTATCTTAGTAATAAATAACATGGCCACCTAATTTCTGTATAGTGTTTTACAGTCATTGTATTACTTCTGTTTCTTAACTATGTGAACCAGGTAGGTATTATAATCTCCATTTAGATGACAAAAGTGAAGCTATGGACAAATATTAACTTTATTATTGTTAAAATTAGAAATAAAGCAAAGATGTCTATTATGACTGACTGTTTAAAATGGTTCTATCAGATTTTCCCAATGCAATGACATGTTGAAATGTAAATATGTATACATATATATTTCCCATACATAGAAACCTTAACATTAATTTGAGGACGAAGTAAAGCAGCCAGAAACAAGTTAAATGTAGAAAAATTAATCTCTAACTTATTGGAAAATAGATTGGGAGAAAATTACTCCTATAATAGCAAACAAGAACATAAAATACAAGGATGAATCCTAACAAAAATTGCACAGAATTTGCAACAGGAAAACCACAAGTATTTCCCGAGAGACAGAAAGACATTTTATAGAAATATATCATGGCCGTTGATAGGAAGGCCGAATATGGAAAAGATGAATATTTTTCCCAATTAATTTAAAAGACACAGAAACACAGTCGTAGCCACCTTGGGCTGGGGTGGGGGGAGAGGCAGGGAGGGGGCGGGGGGAGAGGCATTGCGTTGACCCCTCTCAGAATCGTTCCAAAACCTGTATCAGAAATAAATGGGAAGAACTAAGATGTGAGAGGGGAAGAGCCGTATGGGGAAATTTCCCTGTCAAAAAATCCCATTTAACTAATGACTTTTTCACTTACAAGGGAAAATTACAAACTATGGGACAGGAATGTGTGTATAATAGATACATTTAGTAGTTTGGGCAGAAATGTCCATGTGTTAAAAAAAAATGGGCATACCTCACACGATATGACAAAATAAATTCCCAATAAAAGTAACCCAGTAAGTAAATAAAAAATAAACATGCAAAGTGTTAATAACAAAATGTTTTAAATATATTTGTAGACTGTGCATTCAAAGACAAGGGAATCATGTCTGCCTTTCTGAATGAATGCATGACCGAACGAATGAAAAAAAACCACCAAAATAATGGGGGCAAGATCAGAAAGAATGTAGGAAATGTGATGATTTAAAATATTTTTTTTTAAATAAGAGGCAAACCTAGAAAAGGATTGTAACTAATATGGTCATGGTTGATATTCTAAATACTTAGTGATTTTATTAGTCAATACAAAAAGGACAATTTGAGAAAAGTGGAGAACATTTCAAATTGTGGTTGGGGACAGTCAAGAGGGACATAAGCTGTGACATTATGCAGTTCTGAGCCTGGTCAGTGACATAAATTTATCCTGGTCATCATCTGCAGGGTTCTGGGATTTTCTCCAGCAGCCTAGACACAGAAACACCAATCCAAACACACTTTCAATACTTTAACATCATTATCTAGAGATGGTGTTGCCTTACCAAGATTCCTTGATAAATACATACTTTCATCCACTTTTTACTAAGCTGAGGTTTGGTAAAATCATCTTTACAAAAAAAAAAAAAAAAGCTGGAATTCCATGCTAACTTGGCTCACAAAATTAAGACAGAATAGTTTTTTTCTTTTCTGTGAAAATTAATCCATTTATCTTATACATAAATTACAAATTATTACGCAAGAATGATATAAATCTACTATATTGTCAGTTATGTGGTTGAGGTTCCAAAAAAAGTCTCTATCTTAAAAGTTTCCAAACATATGCGCACATGGAAAATTAAAAATGGAAGGGAGCAGGAAACAATAAAAAAAAAATAGTAAATTGTCCAATTCACAGGCATAATTCAGGAAAAAGAAATAGAGAAGTATGCAAAAAAATCGTTTTCCTCTAAAAAGATTTAAAAAAATAATACATGACATGATGTATAAGGGCAAGCCTGTCTTACAATTTTGTTTCGTATTTCTGCTTTACTGACAGAATAGACGTTCTTTATTTAAAAATTACAAAACAGGACTCGGGTTGTGATGGCAGGCTGAAGTCGTATTATTCTCTCATGGCTCTCCAAACCCTATTGAAATCACTGAATTTTAATCCTTTATAATACTGGAAGATAAGTACCCCATCAATAGATAGAAACAGGAAGGAAATTCTGGAAAATTCAGAGCACATGGAAATTGATCACCAATAAGTTGAAGTACTAGCAACACCAGACAAAAATAAAAAGTGTGGTCATGAAAAGAAGTTTCCCAGGAGAACACCATACGACCCCAAGATAGAATAGTAAGATGATCAAGTCATGGATGGTCAGCCCAGAAATTATTTAAAGGCTACTCTCCCAAGTTGCCCAAATGAGCAGCTCTCCCAGTGTCCACTTCCTCGCAAAGACAGCCTTTCCACAGCCAAGGCTTCCAAGCTCAGAATTGGCTTTCACTGCCAAGGTGACGGAGGAAACATAGCACAGTCATCAATAACATCTGGCTTACAGTCTCATCTACGAAACGAATGGTGAAGAATCATCATACATTGAAGGAAAACAGCCTGAAAGAGCCAGTCAGAGGGTAAAAGAAGAGTAAAAAGGAAAATATAAGAAAATTCTGAAACAAGCCAAGTTAATGAGCTCTGAAATATGAAAGGATACCTGTTGATTCATTTAAAATGGACTCTAATACAATTTTTGAACATTAAAAATATGATTTTCAGGGTGAAAATCTCAACAAAAAGAAGAAATAGACAAAGCTGAATAACAAATTAGACAGGGGGAAGACTGGGGGTCTCCCAAAACTCAATCCAGAAAGACAGAGGCTTGTTATGACAGACTCGTAAGTTCCAATACCCATCCAACAAAGTTTTCCGGACAAAACAAAGATATTGGTGGGGAGAAAATAAACAAAGCATTACTGAAGCAATTCTCCTTATGTGGAAAAGTGTCTTGAGGGTTTTTTGTTTTGTTTTGTTTTGTCATATTCAAAGGGTTTACTAAGTGCTGTACAAAAAGAATGAAAAATGACCCATTCCTAGATTCATCCTCAAAGTGTCCAGAGAGGAAAAGGCAGATTATCTACAGGAAACAAAACATCAGCTTGGCATCAGCTCTCTGACCTGCAAAAATAGGCCCTCGAAGATAAGGGAGCAGTGTTTCCAGGACGAGGAAAAGGAATTCTCACCTAGAATTTCATACCTAGCCTAAATATCAGTCATCCGTATGGCAAAATAAGCGTATCAGACATTCGGTGACTCAGGTTTGCTAACCTTGGACATTTACACAGGCAAATTTGAAAAATCAATTAATAAAGAGGAAGTTAGTATATAGAAGAAATAATGGTAAGAAAAATAATCAAAAAGAAATAATTCCTTTTTTTAAAAAAATTACTTTCATAATATAGCCATAGATGGCATGATTTTTTTTAATGGTAAAAGCATAGTGCAAACAATACAATATGGTACCACATCATACATACAGCAACAAAGCATAGACGGTGGAGAAATAGAAATAACAAAAGAAAGTCTTGTCATATTTGGGGAAGCTGAAGCTTAGAACAAAAACATCAGGACAGAGAGGACACTTAAGACAAGGAATCATATTTTTATATAAAAGCATATCCTTTGACTAATAACATGGAATCCCATACATTGAACAACATAACACCAGAATATAGAAAGAAATATATATAATAAATAAATACCACAAGATAAAATTTATTAAATATATTTTTAAAAACCAGGAAAAAATAGAAGAAACTAGCTTGTTCACAGACACAGAGTGAGATTTTAAGTGGCCTCTTTAAAAATTACAAAGGGGAACGTGAATAAGGAGACAGAAGATGTAAATAACAACTTAAAACCTTGATGAAAAGGCAGAAAGAGAGCTTTTCCCACAATAAATGGAGAAGTGGCTGTCAAACATTTGTGGAATATTTATTTTAAAAAATATGTCCAAGTTTTAGTGTGTAAAGAAAATTCAAAAGATTCCACACAAGTATATAGAATTCACAGAGACCAAAGCAATGAAACTGGAAACTAATGACCAAGGGATGGTCCCAAAACGTCAATCCACTCAAAAACGTGGACCAGAACCTCTGGATAACTTATGAATGCAAGAGACAATAAAAACTGAAATTTAAAAATGTTTAAAAATGAGAGCATTCCATGTTAAAAGCTGGGGGCACAGGCAAAGAAGTCCTCAGAGGAAAGTTGAGAGCTTTGGGGGACTTCTAAAATATAAGAAAATCTAAAAGTGAATTAACTAAGTATTCCATTTGACAATACTCAAAAATCTCAAGTAAATATGAGTAAATAATTCATGACAGAAATCCGCGCCCCCCCCCCCCCCCATGTCTAAAATCACACACTAAGTTATTTGGAACAAACCTTCCCCTGAAAACAACTTGGACTGATGAATAATTTTAACACTTCTTTTAACACGCATGAAAAAGTTGTCAATATCATAAGGTAATACCACCCAAAATCTAAGAGAGAGATCTGAAAGAAGTAAACTGAGCCCAAAGAACCAAGTTTACTTTTACCCTAATTGGTTTGACAGTTTGGGTGGCCCTCCAGGTCAAGGGGGACAGAAATCAAGGTCCAAGGCCCACCCATGGTGGGACGTTCTTGGAATTCAATTGAGTGGTATTTGGTAAATTCAGATTTAAGCAATGCCCTATGATCCAGCAATTCCTCCCTGAGATGTGTACTCCAGAGAATCGTGCACACCAGGATGTGAGCAAGAATATGCATAGTTTGTGCGATTTTAGTAGCCAAAAGCTGAAACAGCCAAATATTCATCAATAGGAAAAAAGATAAATAACTTGCAAATGTCACAGTGCAAGACCACATGGTATCAGAGCGAACCAAGAACAGCTCTACACCCCGACATGGGTACATTTCACATACCTTGCTGAGTGGAAGAGACCAGAGAGGGAAGAAAGAATATATTCAGTATGATTCCAATCCAACATTTCAAATACCAAAATTAAGAAAAGCTCAACGAGTTTTGCCTAGGAATGAAGACCTAAGCAAGGACATTATTTTCACTAAAGTCAGGGAAGGGACTACCTCTGGAGGGAGGAAGGAGGCGGGTATGTCCTGGTTATTGGTATGTCGTAGTGTAAGTCCATTTATATGGGTTTCTTGTTCTCTTTTCTGCCACCAAAAGGAAAAGCTGAGTAATTAGGAAAGTATGAAACATGTCAACACAAAGAGTAACTTTGGACAGAAACAAGCGTTCTTTGAAAAGATCATCAAAATTGCCAAGGTTTTGTAAGTCCGGTCAAGTGAAAGGAGAGGAGACATAGAATCATCCAAGGGCATCATCCATGGTACCAACTTTCAAGGTACTACAGTGTATGTAACTTTGCAGCAAAAAAATTTAAACGCTGACAAAATGGTCACTTGTGGGTTTTTTTTTTAATTCTGAAAATTTGACAATTGACCAGAGAAATGGAGAAAACCAGAACCCACCATCGTCTACAAAAGTAACTGAAAAGCAACCAAATATACGTAACCCACTTCCCACCAGTCCTGCCAGTGTCCCGGCATGGATATCTCCTGCACTGGGTAAACTGTACCTGGGAGCAGGAGCTGGACACCTTCTCGGCTCATACACGGGACCGCATACGCCTTCATGCAATCCTGTCCTTGTCACCTGTGCTGGGCACTCCTGTCCTTGTCACTTGTGCTGGGCGTTCCCGTCCATGTCACACCTGGCCAGCTTTTGAGTGGTATCTATAAGCTGTTTATTTTCATCTTTGGCGATAGAGGTACCTCACGATAGAAGTTCCTCCACACCTTAGTTCGGCTAGATCTCATAGACCCTGAATACTGCTTTCCTTCAAATAGTCTTAGAAATTCTGCAATTGTATTTATTTCCCCTTTGACCCAAGAGCTGTTAAATAGACAGTTTTGTTTTTCCAGGTGGAGGTGCCTTTTTGTTTTTTTATTTTCTTATTAATTCCTAGTTTTATTGCATGTAGTCAGGGAGGGTGGTTTATGTTGCTTATATTTTTTTGGAATTTATTGAGGTTTGCTTTACAGCCTAACATATGGCCATTTTTGTGTGTGAATTTGTACTTGAAAAGAAGGCATGCTCTCTATTACAGTGGTACGAAATTTGAAATGTATCCACAAAGCCTACCTTATTCACTCCACTGCGTAAGCCCTCTACTTAAACAAGGTGGACAACAATTATCCATACTGACTGTTGTCTCAGTCTGCCCAGGCCTGAAAGGGTCAATTGTCCGACAACCTTGGGCTGTTTCTGCCATTCTAGCACATTTTTGTTTATTTCTTCTTTTCTCTCTCATTCTTTCCGTGACGTGAAGCTTGCTTCTGTGTAATCGAATGCATCAATACTAATAATTTTTATGTCTTCTTTGTGAACTGTGGCCTTCCACAGTATAAAATATCCTTTCTTTTCCATGTAAGCTCTATTGGCCTGAATTCTACCTTGTCTATCATTAAATTGTAGCATCTGCTTTATTTCGGTCGGTATTTGCGTCCCTGCCTGCCTTTTATTGGTCTTTCCCACGTACTTTGTTTTAGGCATCTCTTTTGGATGCAGCTTTGAGTTATACTTTGCTTTGTGAGCCAATCAGACATCTTTCCCTTTTAATGAGTGAGTTTAAAAGCATCCACACATACTGATGTGACAGTATGCTTTCCTATTGTTTCATGTAGTATTATATACATGTATGTTTGAATGTCTGTAGGCACATGCATGTTAAGTGTATTATGATATACACACATGTGCATACAAAGTCTTTCTCTATGGAATCGTTTCCTTCATTATTCTGGTATCATGTACCAGAATTTTGGTAAATTCATTTTGGCACTTAGGAAAACTCACACTTTTCTTCTAGTGTTTCGTTTGTTGGTGATGTCTGCATGATACCCTAGTCAGTCAATCTCAGTACAGCCTAAGTAAATAGACAATGTTGAATATCAGATTTTGTGAGAGAATTGAGCATCTAGCATAGATTTCAAAAACAGACATCTCTAAAGCATCTAAACTGACGCATAGCCGGTACCATCCAAGGGAGAAGGGAGAAAATCAAATAATTTTCAGGCAGGCTACGTTGCTCCCAAAATCCAGATTAAGAATGGTTCTGGGTTATGAAAACAGACACTAACTAGTAACTAGTAACTCTTCCCTTTTCCTGGGCCTCTTCCCCACCACCAGATTATCAGACCCAGGTATCTGTGTTAATCCTTACTCCTCACGTCCGTAAGATTTCACTACTTGATTTACCCATCACAGGTGACACTTCACTTCTAGCAAACAGGTGTGGTGTAGTCAGTGAGGGTCTCCACTTCCCTCGGTCTCCTGGCCATCTCTCCATCACCGCCCTGGTGCCCTGGTGCCCTGGGTCCATTTGCTCAAGTGTCACTGCCCTTTCTGGTACGTGGACTAAAGTCCCCCTTTATCTCAGGGAACTGGATGGCTCAAAACACGGTATCTGTGTAACCAACCACTCTTCTCCACGTTAAGAATATTTCTTCTTCCAGTTCTGGGTTTCCTACGGCCCTACAGGCCTTACTCTCAAGAAGCTTCTCACCTGTAGACTTTGGGTTTGGTTGTTAGACTATCTGCTGGGAGAGGCTCCCCTGGGCTGTCCCTCCATGCTGCAGGAACCTTCTCTTCCCCTTCCCTCATTGCGATGCCCTGCTCCGTGCGGCATCTGACTCCATCCCTGCACAAGCAAGCTTCTGCCACCAGCTCGGAGATGCCCCAGATGCCCCAGATGCCCCAGGGCCAGCCTGTGCCGCAAGGATGCAGCAGCCTGACGCAGCAGAGCCCTGATGGTCATCTCCGCTCTCACCGGCAGCTCAGCCTCAGAGAGCCACCAGTCTGGCCATCATGGCTAGAACGGCATGTTCAGAGCATGGTTTGGGGGAAAGGTTAGTTTCCATGAATCACAGAGGCATGACCTCAGCCCCTTCCCCTGTCTGAACAATTAATCCCCCCCAGCCTTGGCTGAGGGGAGGGTGGTTTGGCCACACCTGTCCTTGTGCTGGGGTTTCGTAGCAGTCTCCTGGTCACCGAGGTGTTGTTGTGTGTAGTTTTGTAGCCTTCACTACTCTATCTAGTTGATTTGGGTCCCAGAAAGCACCTTAGAGAGATTCAAAACCACAGTGGGGCCATGTCTCCAATGCCACAGTCTGATGGACTTTTAAATATTGATGGAATGAACTGTGTTCTAAAAAATTTTGATATTCCATAACTTACTGAGGAAAATACAAAAAACTAGTGGTGCCTGGGTGGCTCACTTTGTTAAGCGTCTGAGTCTTGATCTCAGGGTCGTGAGTTCAAGCCCCGTGTCAGGTTCCACGCTGGGCATGGAGCCTACTTAAAAGATAAGAGAAAAAGAAAAAGAAAGTACAAAAAACTTACATATAACAATCACCATATTAAGTCTTTCCATCCAGAACATTCTATGTCTCTTTATTTGTTCAAACCTTATTGTTACCTTTCCTAGCAAAATTTTGTGGTTTTCTTTCTTCGGTTCTAATTTATTCTTCCTAATATTTTTCCTAAGTACTTTATATTCTAGGTTGTCTTTGTGAATGGGAACTTCTTTTTCACTAATTGTGCTGATTATGGCTAATATGTAAGATTACTATTGATTGCTACATATAGATGTAAGATCAACACACTTTTATATTTCCTTGGCTGGATTAGATAAAAGATAAAATAGATTTTCAGTGCAAAGACAAAGATCAAACATATTTATTCACTGAAATGAAATATCAATGGGGAATTTAGAGAATATGATATTAATGACCAATTTTCAAATCAAGGATCTTTTTTATTTTATGGTTTATGTTCATAATCTTCAGATAAATCACAACTGATTTAATCAGCAGAATTTAATCAGGAGAAATATATAAGGATTTGATCCACTGGTCTAAAATATCTTCGAAAATGGCATAATTCTTTGTAATAACACATTGCTCTTTGAGCAGGATCTTGTAAATGGCCCCTTTGGAGATGTTCTAAGAAATTGTATCTGTTTATAATCTGGTATTGGAATATGAACAGAAGTTTGCATAGCAGAAAAAGAAATTATTTGGAAAATTCATCCTGCATAGTTTTGACTATAAAAATTCTGTGAATCAAATAATGAAAACACGTTGGACCATCGAAGCAACCACCATCCACTTAAGTAGAAAAGACCCAAAGAAGAAGTATGTGCCTCTTTTGTATCCGACCTGAACCGCGGTCTGCCCTGAGAACGCTCCAGGGGGCATGGAAGGTGCCTGTCCTGTAGGCTTGTCCTCGAGCAAGTATAGGCGGCCTGAGGGGGCCTGTTCCCAAGCAAACAGGAAGCTAATCCTGAGTGGAAGGGAGACACAAAATTAAGGTACTTCCAAAAATAAAGAGCAGAAGACAAGAGAGGAGACTCAACAGGGCAGCAGTGGATGCCAACTTTGCGCCCATAAAGTCAGTGGTGAGTACAAGTGAGGCAGGAGCACCCCTAGTCAGCCGGGACCCCGCGCCGTGTCTGTGGGGAGGAGCCGAGGTAAGGAACTGAACCACACGGATCGCACCTAAAATCACAGTTGTCGGTAAATCACCTCTCAGGCTTTGGCTTTAAGGGTTCATCTTGACGCCTCGACTCGGAATATCTCTGCTAGAACCCAGGCCTGCTCTGGAGTTGGAACCACGGTCACCTAACCTTGAATCCCAGACCCTCGTTAACCCTCACTGACCGCGTGTGGACCGCTAGTCAGTCTCCTCAACTATAAAATGACAAGTTTAGACTAAATGAGCGTCGTTGGCACATTTCATCTCGGACGTCCCGTAAGGCTCTGAAATCCATAAGGAGGTTCATGGACTCACGTTCACTCAGTGGACAATTTCCTACAGAGTACAAGCAACCAGCAAGGCAGGTTGCAAGCCTGTAGCCAGAAGGGGAAATGGGGTGGGGGTGACTGCAGAGGAACACAAGCTTCCTCTTTGGGCAGATGGAAATGTCCTCCAATTAGGTAACAGGGGAGGTTCCGCAACTTTCTAAATGCACTAACAGATAACTGGGCCCTTAGAATGAGCACATTTTATGGTATGTAAATTGTGTCTCAAGAAAGCCATTACAAAGAAGAAGGAAAAGAAAAAGGAAAAGACAGGCTTGGCCTTGTCCTACAATGCCTGCAAAAGAAAGGCAGCATGGTTGTCTGTCACAGCAAAGGATGGTCACCGGGATGGTCACAGGGACGGTCACGGACCCGTATCAGCCTGGGAAGCAAAGCAGCCCTCGAGTTAGTGGTGACTTGGTGTCTCTCAAACCTTTTTTTTTTTTTTAGACCACACTCCCTGCCTGGATGTCAAGGCCTGCACGGACACCGGCTGGTAAAATAAAGGCTGACTTCTGTCTCTGGGGCGAGCCTCCAGCCAGGCTGGCGACCATCCAACAAATTGTTCACGTTGAAAGGCAGTTCGTCTCCTCCGCCTCCTTTTCACGTCCCCCAGGAAAACGGTACCGGGAAGGTAAACCTCTGAGGGCAAGCGTACATAAGACTCCTAAAATGGCTACTCATTACAATGTTTGCAATTATTTCAAATTTGGATTTTCATAATAACTCTTCATGGCTGTGTTGACCAGAGGGAAATTTTATTCCCAAATGTGCCCGTGTCAAATTTGCCATTATCTTCCAGGAAAAAAAAAAAAAAAATCAAATGGAAAGTCTTTTAAAAAGAGATAAAGTTTACTCATTGGAAATTAGAAATGAATATTTATTGTCAGATCTCTGTCTAGATTAAAACCTTTTATTTAACACCAGTTGAAAGTGTAAATTATTCACATGTTTATATTTCAGTGACTTCTGTTCTCTAATGATTCCGTTTTCTAGAGTGTATTACTGGTAAGATAATGAAATGCCTCATCAGCCTGGAGTATTAAGCAAACAACGAACTTCAACTTTTTCAACAATGAATAAAAAAGAGTGGTCCCCAACAACTCGCTTTGCCAGTTTAACGCAATATGCAGCGAACTTCCCAAAATGTAGCAGTACTGAGAGGCCTGCCAACAGACATGGAAATGAGTTCCAGTCTCCCGTAGACATGCAATGGGGCCATGATAACAAATACCCGGCTCTCACACAAATCATGATTTTTGGCAAGAGTCGTCTTTGCCAGAAGGGAGGGGAATTTTTGAAAAGAGAGGAAAGCATGGTGTTCTCTGCTTCCCCAGCCAGCAAAGACGCGCTCTTGCGGTCCCAATGACGTTATATAATTGTTTCACTCTGTCCTTCTCTCTCAGGTTATTACTTAATGTCAGGAAATTTTGTCATGAAGAACAATAATCCCTCATCTGCTTCTGGTGCTTTGAGTTTACAAAACACTTGAACATAGGCTGTCTCATTTGAGTGATGTCCTTTTTCTGGAATATTGGAAGAATCGTTAAATGCCAAGAGATCAAAGAATGCACACACTGAAATGCGAGAATTGTATAAAACAAATCCATTTTCCGGAACTTTCCATGAGAATATTTTACAAGTCCTTTAATAGTGCAGTGTTGTGCTATACATTTAAGTGCTAATAGCCTCTGACATTTTATACATTCCATATTTAATAAATCTCTATTTCCACGGAAATGACAGTGAATTTCTTTTGTTACGCCAAGCATAGCTGCTGGCCTGGAATAAGTCAGAGAGGTGCTTTTTTTTTTTTTTTTTTAGAATTAATATGGGGCGCCTGGGTGGCGCAGTCAGTTAAGCGTCCGACTTCAGCCAGGTCACGATCTCGCGGTCCGTGAGTTCGAGCCCCGCGTCAGGCTCTGGGCTGATGGCTCAGAGCCTGGAGCCTGTTTCCGATTCTGTGTCTCCCTCTCTCTGCCCCTCCCCCGTTCATGCTCTGTCTCTCTCTGTCCCAAAAATAAATAAAAACGTTGAAAAAAAAATTTTTTTTAAATAAAAAAAAAAGAATTAATAGCCATTGTGGTTAAAGAGTTAAGACGTAACACCTATTCAAAATACTCACAATCTAAACTGGGAAAGTAAAACATTCGTAAAATGAAAACAAAATGTGGTGACGAGGAGAAATGACTGAGTGGCAGAGAAAGTTCCAGAAGGATTCCTCCACAGGGGATGCGCTGGAGGAGTCCTTGCTGACTGCCTGCAAGGTTGGGTGCTGCTCAGAGAAAGTGAGCACAAGGGCATCGGGCAAGACTTGGAGGGGCTCCAGAGCTGCCTGGGTGAGAAGGCACCAGGTACCTGAGGTCGGAGGGCGTGGCCTCATGCAGGTGGATCATTTATTTCAAGCAAAAGGGATAGTAAAGGGTTAAGGTGTTGCATAGATTACAGCACTATGTGAAGTACCTTCCATTATAGGCTGGAGTTTTAATTTGATCTCAAAAGTTAATCAGGAGTTCCAAAAAAGAGAGAGAAATTTAAGCAATATTTTAGCACTATTAATCCGAAAAGGTGAGGGAGATGAATGGAAGGAGAAAGAAGTTTGGGGGGGGGGAGGGGGGGAGGAACCAACTGTGACAGCCTTGTAATGATATCAGTGTCAGGTGAGCACGACTGACACTGGGTTGCCAGTGATGGGAGGGCAGGAGACGGGTGTTCATTCGTATTCTGCACTGGACAAGGAGATGGTGAGTGAGGGGAGGAGCTCTTGGACTCCAAAGATCCCAAGGTAGGTGCCTGGAAATAAATGACGGAGCCGGAGCCGGCCTGACTGAGCAGAGACGGAAGGGGTTTCCAGAAGTCAGTGGTTTCCAAAAACACCTCTTCTAGTGTCACACCTACCCCAGTTATTCTGTGTGGGGGTGCAGGTGCTGATTTCCATTTTTAGCCCCAAATTGACCTTTTGACCCTTTAAATCAAATATGACATAAAGTATAGAATAAAATTTACCAGATTAAGATATTCTCCTGTCATTTCCTAGGTCATTAACATGCAGCTTTTCATCTAATAGGATATGCAAGGCGTTCAATGTCTTTCCTTTGACCTCCTATGAAATAAATTTAGCCAAACTAGCTCTATCCTAGAACATCTCTTTAATATGCAGAGGAGCCTTTCAACTCCAGAAGGAAAAAATCACCTTTTGAAACAGAGCCTTCTGTGAAAAGTGGTGCTAGAGAGGCTGGTCCAAAATGGTTCTGGTCCGAATGGCCCCCAGTGGGCCATGTGCCATCCGGTACTGGGTGCCCAGCCGTCCTCGGGGAGCCCAGAGCCAGGCGCTGCCTGGGGGCTGCATCCTGGGGTCCCCTAACTGCCTCCCCGGTGGCTGGCTCTCCATGTCCTGACATAGTCCACAGAACACTGCTGCCAGGGCCCGTGGACCCACTCGAGATCCAAGCACAGCGCATGACCACCAAGGGGACTCCCATTTGTCCCTGTGCTCAAGCCATTCTTCTCCTGCAGCCCACCCCCTGCCATCATCGCTGGAATGCTCAAACACAAGCAGGTATGAACCTTGATGATTGATCATTGGTCCCTGTGGTCCCCGTAAAGCTCTGTGGTCTGTCGTCACCTCTGAGTCTCTCTAGACTTCATGGGGGTTGCAGCCTCCAGACTCCCTGAGCCACTTCCTAGTTTATTGTCCACACAGGCATGGCGCTCTATCACACTTGCTGTGTTTGTGGTTACTTCCCGCATCTGCCACATTTCCCCCCAAGTGGCCCCTAATGTCTTTGCTGTAAAGATGGTGTCTTACACTTAGCATTCCAGAACCCCAGCACGTCAGAGTGGGAGGAGCCGGGCCAGGCTCCTGCATTAAAGCCCGCTTCATGAAGGACGCAGGGTAGACAAGATACAGGGCAAGCCGGTGGCAAGAAGGCTGACAATAAGCCAACCCCCACTTCAGGGCTCTTCCCCCTCACACTGTTCCGTCTCTTGTTTGGGGAGGGGGGCTGCACAGGGTGTCTTCTTTGAAAATTGCTGCGAGGCTATTTGGAAATCTTTATGAGGGAGTCACGAAGGCAAAACCTCTTGGCGATGTGTGACTCACAGTGAGGGAACTGTTATTTTTGGACAAGAACAATCGCTAAAGATATAACTGGGCCCAGAGGGAATGGTCTTCCATTTCCTTACACTGACCCTTTAAATCAGCACTGGGGTCGCCCGCAGCAGTCGGCTTGGGAAAAGGAGCCAGAATCCTTTTCCATGGACCTCTTCCCTGTTCATCCCCGTCAGGACCTTCCTTCAGCCCCAGGCCCACTTTGCTGGTCCCCCCTGGACAGAAGCTCCCTCATCGCCTCCCTCCTGGCCAGGGCGATCCTGTGCCCCAAGTGTCCAGGACACTTCTGTTTTGTACCTACTCCGCCGTGTCAAAAATGTCTGCTTTGGGTAATAAATTAAAAGCCGACTGTTTATAGATCATGCAGTCAAGAGTTAAATGTGTATCAGACTAGTTAAGCAAGAAACTCATACTAGATGTTTTCTCCTTTTAATTTTTTTTAACGTTTATTTTTGAGAGGGGGGAGGGGCAGAGAGAGAGAGAGAATCTGAAGCAGCTCCAGGCTCTGAGCTGTCAGCACAGAGCCCGACACGGGGCTCCAACTCACACACCGTGAGATCAGGACCTGAGCCGAAGTCAGACACTCCAATCGACTGAGCCACCTAGGTGCCCCCCAGATGCATCTTTCTCCTGTCAGATCCCGAGCCCACCCTGGGCCCCACTTCTCACGGGAAGCCTAGCGGTTCTCACGGGAACCTGCACTCACCGTGTGGTGGTCATGTGGCCAGAGCTGGGCCTGCTCACGCAAGCCAGAAAATGTCCATTCTAGAAACGAAGCTAGCAGAGGTCGACTTACCCAAGAGGAGCCTCATAACAGAGAACGCCTGTCATGCTCCAGCACGTTCTTTACCACACGTTTCCAATCTCACCCCGTACCTTCCGTTAGGCTCTATTTATACACAGGACTTGAGTTTTTGCTCTTAACTTCATTAATTCTTCACTACAAGTTGCCTCCTGAACTTCCTCACAGCCCATCTTCAACGAAAACATAATTTGCTTCACATGAGGCCCTGGGAGGGTTGTTCCCTTTTGTTGTAATGGGTGGGCCTGTGTACAGGGGAGTCTTTCAAATTGGAAAAAAGAGAGTGGCTGAGTGAGAATGGGATGGATCTAGCAGAGAGGACGGGGACACAGAATAGAAAAGAGGAGATAATTAGGTGCCAGGACTGAGGACGTAGAAAAGATAGAGCCCAGAGCCTTGATGAATGGATGCTCCCTCGTGTTCAGTGGGGAAGAGCCAATCAGAGTCCTTCCCTGGGACTCTCTGAGGCAGTGGGATGGTGGGAAAGAGCCCACTGCAGAGATGCGTACAGGTGTGGGGCTCGCACACCGAGGGTGGTGGTCACAGCTGCTTCTTAAACGCGTGTACAATTAATCATCACACTTTCTTAAGTTGCACTAACCTGGAGATCGGAGAAGGGAATACGCATTCTTCCACGATCTGCCACGTGGAGCACATCTGAATCTTCCTCTGATGCAAAATGTGAAGGACGTGGAGGCTCCCTAGAGATGTGCAAACTACCAGGTCTCATTTTTCTTAGTATCTTATTGATTCTTTAACCTTCTGTATACTAAAAAGTGCTA
>NW_024412404.1:64786007-64984835 GCF_014898765.1 Herpailurus yagouaroundi
TATATATATATATATATATATATATATATATATATATTTATATTTCCTGATGCCTTTTTTATGGAATAGCAAAGGAGAAAGTCTTTAAAGAGTCATTTTCACTGGTTTTCAGCTCTTTGGCCGCTCTGTATGTATTTAGAGCAATTTTACCCCTGACCAAGGCCGTCCTGATTACTACACTGTGACTTGCATCACACTTTGTAATAAGAAAAGCATCCCAGGCTTATGGTACCGCCTCCGGTCTTGCCCCTGAGCCTTAGCTTACGGGTTCACACTTGACTGCCACAGGGTGAGAATCAAGATGGAATGAAAATAAGCAGTCTTTGGTTTCTCCGCTCTTCGAGAACTTACTCTCCCTCCATGCGTTTCATTCCAAAGTGATATATATTCATAAGCATGCGTAAATAAATAAATAAAGTGCAGTGATTAGGAGAGGGTTATACGAGATAAACAAGGGGGAAATTTTGTTACCAAAGGGACTATCAGTCATAGGGGTCGGGCAATCAGATCAGGGCTCTGGGGAGGGCACGAGGGATTTCAACTTGGCTGCAAACGCATATGGAGGCAAAACAGTCGTTGGCTTCCAAGGATCTGTCACTGGCATTACAGTAAAGCTAAACAAAAGTTATTATTCTTTTCTTTTTGTCTGCACTTTGGAAAATTATTTATACACCATTTTTCTAGACCCAAATGCCATTTGGATATTTGATGCTAATCTGTATCACTGTATAAATCGTATTTCAATTAGGGAACAATGCATAAAGATGCATATATTGTGTTATATGTTTGTATAAAAGTGCTTTTTTTTAATGAATAAACTTTTTCTGGAACAAAAAACAGCACTTAGGGTTTTTGGTGTGTTTTTTAATGTTTCTGGGCAAATATTCATTCTTTTGATCCCGGCTGTTCAATTGAACTGCAAAAGATCCGAAACGTCCTTAATTAGGAAGTCACATCACTTTTTCACCATTGCAGTGTTGTGTTTGTGGGTGAGTTAGGTGACTCAGGGGCAGGGGCGGAGGGGGGGTAATCAACTGATAGGACTTGGTGTCAGTTAAAGGTAGCCCCCAAAAGGACAGACTTTTACATTTGTATGGTTTCTCATTAAATACAGACAGTGACTTTGGAAGGAGTAAAATAAATTCTTCGGCTCTGCAAAGACAGAACTCATTTGACTGGACATTCACCTCACCACACCACCTTGACTCTCCTCCTGGAAATAAGCACATTTACCGTGCACAATAACTAAACTGGCATTTTACCCTCATGCATGCACTCGCTTTTTAATTTAAAAGAATCTTGAAAAACACGAAGCAGCGGGATTTTGGCATGCTCTTCAGAATGCACATAAATAAATCTTTTTCAGCAAATCTCCAAGGGTTTTAGGCAAAACTTTGTGAATGCCAGAGCAGAAAGCTAAAAACAATTTCGGGTTTGTTTGTTGAGCCAAAAAAGTGGACATATCATGTCCAAAGTACAATTTAAAGCATTATTTTTTGTGTTAAAGAATTTAGTAGAGTGCATTTCCAACTCAAGAATTTGTCTGCAGAGTTTCCCAGGCATATACTGCTTCTCCAAGTTTTTAACTCTTAACAGAGAAAGGCAAACAGAACGGGCTTTAGTGAATATCAATATTTCTGTGGGAGCCTCTTTGACTGAAGAAGTATCCAAGGGCACTGCGCTCAGGTTTTTCTCTGAGATGACTCAAAACCACGACAGAAACTGCCGTGGGCAAAATTTCTCTTTTCCCAAATCCTCATGACCTGTTTTCTTCCTGTTAAAGGGGAATGAGTATCGTCATGTAGGACAGGACACCGCATTTAATACTTGTTTCATAAATATTTGTTGAACAAAAACATATAAAAACCAGAGATAACAAATTGTGCTTGCCTTTTGTTAATCTTTTTTTTTTTTTTTTTTGAGATATGATTGCCATTCAAAAAGCTGTAGTTGTTTAATGCACATGTGTTTGGAGATAACGATACTATATAGTACACTTAACAAAGTGCTAAGAGGGTAGATATTATGTTAAGTATGCTTGCCTTATATGATTGACCTGTTTTTCATGCTTATAAGAAAACCACAAGTGCATTGTAAAAAGAATTTTTAAATGTGGAAAGAAAAAAGAGGAAACAGAAATCTCAAGCATCCCTTGAACTCCGAAGAAATGCTTTTCTTCCTCTGTCCTCCATGGTCCACTTGAACCTCCTCTCTGGCCCTCCCCTTCTCCCCACTGCCATGATTGCCTCTTGGGATGTCTGACCTTCCTGCAGAGGGAAGATTCTTTGTCAGAGTCATCTCCAAGTCCTTTTCCGCCACGTCCAAGGTGGCAAGTACAATGGTTACACCTGGAAGGCACTCAGCAAATGTCTGTCGAGTAAATAATCTCATTATTCTAATTTTACACGTGTACTGGCTCACACTGTAAGTAGAAATGCACAAACATGCCCAAGAAATGCATTTAAACTCCTCCCTTCAGTGCCTCTGGAAGAATGGAAGCATTCATACAAATATTTCAAAGTTGCTGATGTTATTTCTACATACCATGAAAGATTTCCATCACATATTTATGTAATGTGCATCGTCCATAGTTGTCCACTTAGGTCTTTATTTGAACATCTGGTTTTCTGCCGGAGCCTCCCTGTGGCTGGATGGAAGCCACTTTGAAACCTGGAAGCAACGCCTGGTGCTCACTAATTACCTATTTTTCCCTCAAATAGAAATAAAATTGAGTGCAAGAAAATTTGGCAATATCTCATTTGTATATTGCTCTGAAAATTGTTTTAGCCCAATTTCATCTGTTCTATGTAACTTACATCAAAGAAAGTTTTGATGATTTAAGGACATCGCCCAAAAAACTGCCTGGTTTCATTTCAAATTCATTGCTGTTAGACCTAATCTTAATCACAGTGTGAAAAGCCCCTGCACTTTCTGTTCCTGCACTGCCACCCATATGATCTCCATGCCCCATCTTGCTCTCTACACTCCAGCCACACCACTACACAGCTATCCTGTTTCCAGCATCGAGCACCAGCCCACACTGCTTTGTCTAAACACGACTTCCCACATCCATTGCCTCATTTAACCTACTTTGACTTTAAATCTCAACTCAAGGGCCATTGGCTCTAATAAATTATTTCTTACACCTACACAAGGTCAAGTTCCTCTGTTATACGTTCTTGTAGAATCAATCATTTCTATTATCTCACAACACTTGTTTCCTAGCTTATAGTCATGTATGTGTCACTGTGATTATTTGACCAATATCTATCAACAGTACAGTCTCATAGCTTCACAGGAGCAGAGATCATGCCTTTTTTGCCCACACAGGAGACACTCAAATATTTGTTGAGTCAATGCATGATGAAGGAATGAATGAATGGGCAATCAATATATCCCATAACTTAGTCCTCTAGAATGTTCATTTTCTCACTCATCACAATAAATTTCATATCTTCTCTTTTCTCCTCAAGCTTATGACACTTTTTTTCCTTCACACTGTTCCTCCCTGACGACCCTACCACACATTTCATGGAGAATATATGAGCTAAACCCATAATCTGTTGTCTTTCCACCACCCAACCTATAATTCAATATACATTTGCTCCCACATTTTCCTCAAAACATATGGAACAAATAGGAAAAGTACAGCAAATGGAAGACCTAAATACAACCTCATACTAGCTACAGTAAATGTAAATGGACTAAAACTCCAACTAAAAAGCTGATACTATAAGACAGGGAATGAAAAATCACTTAGGCTCAACTACATTATGTCTAGAACAGATGCATTATAAAATATGAAGACACAAATAACTGAAATTAAAAATAGGAAAACATAAGCCACACAAACTGTAAACATAAAAAAAAAATCAACTAACCACATTAGGTAAAAATACACTTTACTAGATATTACTTATTCACATCAGCAAATAGACTTTAAACAAAGTAGCAGTACCAGAGATTAAGGAGGACATTTTATAATGATAAAAAGGTCACTCTGTCAGGAGGACATAACAATTATAAATGTGTATTTCCCAATGACAGGCCTTCAAATACATGAAAAAAAAACTAACAGAAAAAAGAGAGAAATAGGCAAGTCAACCATTATATGGATGTCCACAGCCTCTGACCAGCAATGCATAGAACAACTAAACAAAAATTCAATCAGTAAATTGGCCTCATATGTAAAGTCTACAGATTCACATTCTTTTTTTTTTTTTTTTTGATGTTTATTTATTTTTGAGAGAGAGAAACAGAATGCAAACAGGGGAGAAGCAGAAAGAGGGAGACACAGAATTCAAAGCAGGCTGCAGGATCCCAGCTGTCAGCAGAGCCCGAGGCGGGGCTAAAACCCACAAACCGTGAGATCCTGACTTGAGCCGGAGAGTCAGGTTGAGACAGACGCTTAACCAACTGAGCCATCCAGGCGCCCCTACAGATTAACATTTATGATCAGTATACCCAATACAACAGAATTCTTTCAACTGCAGATATAATGTTCAACAAGATAGACCATGTACTGGGGTACAAACAAGGCTTAATAAATCTGAAAAGATGAAAATCACACAGTATATTTTCTCACAACAATGGAATTATATTCAAAACACCCAATAGTAAGATATCTTTTTAAAGCCCCAAATATTTGGAAATTGAACAGTACATTTCTACATAACCTATAGTTCAAGGAAAAAATCAAAAGGGAAATTAGAAAACCTTTCAAATTAAATGATAATGAAAATACAAGAAATCAAATTTATGACTTGTCACCAAAACAGAAATAAGAAGGAGGTTTATACCTTTAAAGGCTGATATTAGAAAGATTTTTTAAAGGGGCTTTAAAATTCTGAGTTTCTATGTTAAAAAGCCACCAAACGTTGAGTAACCTAAAATTAAAGTAAGTTTTAAGAAGAAAATTCTAAAGGTAAGAAAAAAAAATTCCACATATGATATCATATGATTTTACTCATGTGGAATTTGAGAAACACAACAGATGAACATAGGGAAGAGAAGGAGAAATAAAATAGAAACAGAGAGGGAGGTAAACCATAAGAGACTCATAAATTCAGAGAACACACTGATGGTTTCTGGAAGGGAGGTGGGTGGGAAGATGGATTAAATGAGTGATGGGCATTGAGGAGAGCACTTTTGGGGATGAGCACTGGGTGTTATATAAGAGATGAGTCACTGGGTTCTACTCCTGAAGCCAAGACTGCACTGTATGTTAACTTATTTGAATTTAAATAAAAAATAAAATAAAATAAAGCTCTGGACTAACAATAAAATAAAAGATAAGAACAAAGATCAATAAAATGGAAAACAGAAGAAACAAAAGAGAATTAACGAGGTTAAAAATTAGTTCTTAGAGGGGCAACTGGGTGGCTCAGTCGGTTGAGCGTCCGACTTCAGCTCAGGTCATGATCTCGTGGTTCGTGAATTCAAGCCCTGCATCAGGGTCTGTGCTGACAGCTAGGAGCCTGGAGCCTGTTTCAGATTTGGTGTCTTCCTCTCTCTCTGCCTCTCCCTGCTTGTGCTCTCTCTGTTTCTCTCTCAAAAATGAATAAACATTAACAAAAAATTAGTTCTTTGAGAAGGTTAGTAAAATTTATAAACTCATCACAAGACTGATCAAGGAAAAAAGAGAAAACAAAAACAAAAACAACTTACCCTTATCATAAATAAAAGAAGTAACATGACAAAAATCCTATAAATGTTAAGGAAATAATAAAGAAATGTTATAAGTAACTATTTTGCCAATAATGAAACTGACACTGAATGAAATAGAAATTCTGAAGAGTCTATCTCCATGAAAGAAATTGAATTCATACTAATTAAACTCTTAAAAAGAAAACAATACAAAGACATTATGAAGTAAAATATGGGCTGATATTCCCCATTAATAAGGATTAAAAATTCTTAACAAAATGTTAGTAAATTAAATATCATATTACACAAATTAACAATGTATTATGACCTAATGGGGTTTATTCCAGAAGAGGAAGGCTGGTTTAACATTTAGAAATCAGTAAGGTGTCATTAACTGTATTAATAGAATGAGAAAGAAAAATTATCGTCCTCTCAAGAATACTGAAAAACATTTGACAAAATCCAATACATATTGTAGATTAAAACTCTCAGCAAACAAGGTATAGAAAGAAAAGGGGTGCCTGGGTGGCTCAGTCGGTTGAGCATCCAACTTCGGCTCAGGTGATAATCTTGCGGTTCATGAGTTCGAGCCCTGCGTCAGTCTCAGAGCCTGGAGCCTGTTTCAGATTCTGTGTCTCCCTCTCTCTCTGCCCCTCCCCCACTTGCTCATGCTCTCTCTCTCTCTCTCTCTCTCTCTCTCTCTCTCAAACATAAATAAACATTTAAAAAAATTTAGAAAAAAGAATTATGAGGTTCAGACGTCACCACAATGGTGATGTACGAGACCCCAACCTCCACCCTTTCACAAAAAATCTGAAAATGTAGAGCTCATAGAAACAGAGTAGACTGGTGGTTCCCCAGGACTTAGAGAGTTGGGGGAAGAAATTGGGAGATACTGGTCAATTAGCATGAACTTTCACTTATAAGATGATTAAGTTCCAGGGATCTAATGTACAGCATGGTGGCTGTAGTTAGCAATACTGTATTGTGTCCTTGAAAGTTGCCAGGAAAGTAGATCATAAATGTTCTCACCCTAACAACAGCATGGTCGTTGTGAGAGGTAAAGAATGTGCTAACCCCCTCTACTGTGGTAAACTTCTCATACTATCTACACATATCAGATCATCACATGGTACACCTTGAATTTATACAATATTCTATGTCAGCCATTCCTCATGAAAGCTTAGGGGAGAAGCCGACTGAGAACAACAATAATATAGAGGGGTTACAGAGCAAGCAGGGGTTCAGGAGTGACGAGATGGCAGGATGTTCGTGATCGTCAAAACTGGGTCCTGGGTATGTCAAGATCCATTGCACTATCCTATTTATTTTCTATGCATTTGAAATTTTACATAATAATAAAAACTTTTAACTACTGGTAAAAATTCAAGTTGTCTTTCAAAATAATTGCCTTATAACAGGCCAGGGACAACACTAAAGATGAAAACATATTGGAAACAGTTGAAACTAGTTTATATATCACCCGGCAAAACATCTCTCGGAGCTGATGCTCACACCAGATAGATGGGTCACGTATGGAGAGACAGCACATGCAGCCACATGCTATAGCAGAGAATGTACATGTGTGCTTGCATGTAGGGAGCGTGGGGGCCACAGCGAGTCTTGCTGTAGAAGAATACCCTTCTCAAGAAGAGATCTAAGGGGCGCCTGGGTGGCTCAGTCGATTGAGCGTCCGACTTCAGCACAGGTCATGATCTTGCAGTTCATGAGTTCAAGCCCTGCATCGGGCTCTGTGCTGACAGCTCAGATACTGGAGCCTGTTTCAGATTCAGTGTCTCTTTCAGTCTCTCTGCCCTCCCTCACTCACACTCTTTCTCTCTCTCAAAAATAAACATCAAAAAAAATTTTTTTAAGATTGAAAAGAAATAAGGAAGTGTTTGCCTTTGTTTTGTCTAAATACACTTGTAGCAATAAGAATCTATTTTATTTTGAAATTCCTGCAGGAAAAAATCATTTTGCTACTGTAAGCTCAAATCTAGCCCCTACCTGCCTTCCCCCATTGAAATATTTATTCCTGCAATGAAAATTTTTATGAAAACAGCTTTTTAGGAAAGTGTCATAGCAGAGGAGAATGCACTTAAAATGAAGCAAAACAGAATTCTAACTACTCAATAGAAAGAGTAAACCAGTTGCCCAGGTGATATCAGCAAGTCTTAAATGTAATTGATTCACTGGAAGAAAATTAAACCAGCCGATACAGTTGTTACTATCTGATAATCGGAATCAGGGTGTCTGTGACCTGGACAGAAGCACATTGATTTGTTCTGTCTCTAGTGTGTAGACAGAGGCCACCCTGTGTAGACACTGGGTATTTCTGAGCTGTCCTGCAGGGGAATGCTCATCACATAAACAGAAGTGTTCCCAGGGTCTGGGGGGCAAGAGGGTGTTTAGGACCAAGTGGAACTCGGGCATGTGACCTAACTTGGGCTCTCATGAAAATCAGCAGAAAGGAGGATGCCAGAGCCTGCCTGGGAGAGAGCCCTTTGGAATTGTCCTTACTGATGGATGATAACTGGATTAGATGCTCCCCAATTAAACCAGCTGAGCGCCAGCCCTCAGGCTTTGAGCCAGGCAAGACTTGCCTAGAAATTCACTTTTCCAATCTAGCTTTAACAAGAAAAGAAATTTATAAATGGAGATGTCAAAACAATTGTAAAGGAAAATGTCAAACGGAAATTTAGATAATTCTGCTCCTTTAGTGGGAGTTCTAAAGCTGCAGATAACATGTCCAAAGCAAAGGAGGCTGGAGCCGAAACGGACTTCACCAAGATGAGTCATTACTGCAATTTCCAGATCTACCACTCATCCGAGAAAGCTCGTCACCGAAAAGAGTGCCATGCACACAGCCGGGCCCTTGGGGTCTACATGGCCTCACCCAGAAATACATGCTGTGGTCTGAAGTATCAGGATGTCTGCACATTCCAGGACAGATGACACGTGCCATGATCAAAGACACCGGAAGAAAGGAAGGAGCACAGCAGACAAGGCAAAGAGCCTTCCCAGAAGGCCTGATGGCAATCATGTACTAATGAGAGGGTCCATGTGACTGGGAGTGACACACCGAGAGTGTCCTTCCCGAGGAGAGGTCGGAAATGATGAAATTACAGCCTCGGTGGTTGAAGGGAAGACAAACTGGGAGCTTATTCTTGTTCAAGTGTGTCAGACATAAGTTAATAATCACCATGACCACAGGTACCTTCACCCACCACTGCTGATTAAAGTCCTGATGCAGCTGTCATTCACGTTGGGCCCACGGGTGATTATGTTGTTGTGTCTTAGTGAGGTATTGTAGATGAGACGTTCAACACCAAGTACCCATCAATTTTTATTTATTTTTTTATTTTTTTACCAGATGCACAAGCAGTAGGTCTACATGGCAGCAGCCGGGATGTCTGGGAGTTGCAAAGACTTGATAGTTGAAAATTACCCTAAAACGTGCAAGCAGAAGATAAATGAGGTAAAGCCCACACTTCTCCATAATTCTCCGCTGCTGGTTAACTCTGCAATGGGCAGGTCAGCTGGCTTCTTGGAGTTGCTCATGTGGCTCACTTATAAAAACACACCACTGATACCTGAAGGCAGGGGCTGGAGCAAGTGACCTCCGAGAGTCCTATCGACTACCTCCTTCCTGAGGAGTCATTGTGCCAGGTGTGGGGGGGGGGGGAGGGGAGGGGATGCATCTGGAACAAGGAGACTTTGTTCCCATCTCCAAGAATCTTACCACCCAACTGGGGAGAACAGATGGTAATAACTATAACAAAGCAGAAAAAGAAATCTAATACAATAGAGACACAAAATACTACAGAAATACAAAGTCAGGGGAGATTAATTCCATCTGGACCACAGGGGACAGTTTCATGAAAGAGGTGGCATGTGAGCTGACGATTATTAGGAAGGAAATAACAAGGACCCTAACTAGGATGAAAGCACTAACACGGAACAGGAGGAATGGATCCATGATGTTCTAGAAAGACAGGGCAGGCAAGCCCTGGTGAAGAAGAGGGTAGACATCACCCCAGCTCCCAGCGCTTAAGCAAATTCTTTTTGGCTGAGGGTCTTAACTCCTTATAACCCATGATTCTGAAAACCAGGTTATGGCAGACAAGCTGAATTGAAACTTAACTCAAAGTAAGTAATGTAATTTGTGCTTTATTTCAGATAATTATAACGTAGTGATATAACTAATGACGATGATTAATTGTATATACACAAATGTAAAGTAATTATAAATAGGTGTGTAAGAATATAACTGGTGAAGGAGGGAGGAATATAAACTCGTGCCATTTATTTGCTCTTAACACTTCAGAAGTTTTGACCGGCGTGTGACGTTTGAGACTGAAATACAGAGGACGATTCTCAAGAGTTAAGTATTAAGTCATCTCACAAATGGTATGGGTGCAAAAAAAAAAAATAATGTTGAATTATTTGATGGTGAAATAATTACCTTGTTCCAACTGCTCACGGTCTTAGTTCTAGAGAAAGAAAGCAGCCAATGAGATCGAGGATAAAATGAATAAAGAGATTAAGTCCACTGGAGGAACAAACAAACACGCCAAGCCAAACCCCAGCCGCCACATCGCTGCCCCAAAGCTGCTGTGCCATGAAGCTACCTGAGAGAAAGCCAGAGGGCGGCGTGAGGGGGACAGCATGTCCTGTCTGCTCCTGTCTGTTCCCGCTCCCGAACGACCCTGCAGCCAGCACCATGCTTTGTGACAGATCCAGGCTGGTGGACTTTCAGAATGTCACGCTGGTGGCTAAAGAGAAGCTCCCCATCTTTATATAAACAAAGGGTTGGCATGGACAGGACCCACCACATTTGTTCTGCAGCCTCACAGAGGAGAACCAGGGCCACTGGGGAGAAAGACAAGGAAGGAGACTTACTTCTGTGGAGTACCCAGAGGAGCATCTAGCATCCAAGATTTCCTCTTTCCAGACAGCAGAGTCTGCCGATGGAGACGTCCAAGCAAAGGCCGTACATACTTTGTATTTCCCAAGCACTGCCCTTGGGGGCGTTACAAATATTAATGTATTTAATTTGTATAAAACCATAAGAGGCAGGGACCCTTATGATCCTCATTTTACAGACGAGAAAAAATAGGCACAGAGAGGTTACACGACCTTCCTAAAGTCACCCAGCTGGTAGGCCACACAAGCCATCTGACTCCAGTGACCATGCTGTCAATCATCATGCAGCTATGAGGCACTTAGCAGAAACACTGCTGCAGAGAGTCAAATCATGGATGGGTGACTGGCACAAATCAAACTTATGACCGCATGAGTCTGCAGAAGCGTCACGATATCGCCACATGATTAAGAAGCATGGCAGACCATTTGGAATCTAAAGACCAAAGCAATCAAGCGTTTTGAAGACGGTGATGATGATAAAAACAATTCTAGGCGTCCCTGAGCTATTCATCGTTTATTTTATAAACATCTTCGAATTCTCTGTCCTTTTATTACTTGGCGTGATTTTGAAGAAGGACCATAGAGAAGTCCATCTCTGATTTCAGTCAACCAGAAAATATTAGCAATGATCATGTAGGAAAACAAAGACCACCATCAGAATACAGAAAAAAGCTTGAACACGATAACCTTCCATGGTTTCAAAATAGCACTGCTTACAAGGGCTTAAATGTTTCCTTCATCTCCTACAAAATTAAGGAAGTCTCAGTGTGATAGAGAGACTAATTTCTCAGTACCTTGAAAGTCCCTCTAATAGTCACAGCTGAATATTAAGTTTGAGTATGTTTTTCATTTCAAAAAGGAGACAATTATAATTCCCTGGCAACACCTGGGGAAAAAGACCTGGTGCCCGGAGCTTCCTAACACATTTGTGAACAAGATTCCAGTAGGGCTCAGCACAGAATTTGATTCTCCTGGTCCAGCATGCCAGATACAGGTCAACTCCATCAAAAACCCCCACTAACAGTCCTGATGTGTTGGGGTATGGGGTACAACAGCAGGCACAGAGCAGACACCCCGTAGATTTTCATCAAGGCGATAGCCTCCTCTTATGAAACACTTTCCGACATGCCAAGTTCTGTGCTGGGCAATTTGCATAGATCACTATATTTTATCCTTGAAACCTGAGAGATTGTTATTAGCATCTTCATTTACAGATGAAGAATCAAGCTTAGCACTTAACTCACAGCCTGGGAGATGATTGTCACTTAAAAAGGAGTCAGTATTCTTATAAGCTATTATTGTCAAAGAACACAAAATTAGTAACAAGCAAACCTGGGAACTGGTGCCTGGACCACTTGGTAACAAACCCATTAAAGAAATGAATGAATGACTCAGTGTAAGGAGGGAAGAAGGGAGGGAATAAAGACAGTGCAAACAGAGATGTCCCTTTCATAAGAAGACAAGGGGAAAGGGGAGTTGCCAGGACAATAAATGTTGACTGTAATATCCACAGGTAGGGACCACAGGTTTTAGCATCTGCTTTGTGCCAAGCACTGCACCTGAGCCACAGGAATGCCCAGGAAGGAAAGGATGGTTCCTCCCCCTGTGGGATCTAATGGGACTGGAAAATAAATAAATAAATAAATAAATAAATAAATAAATAAAATTATATATATGTATATATATCAGGTGTTCCATTCTCTGGCAAGGACGGTTCCAAGGTAAGCTAAGGCCACCATCAGATGTGACTGCATTGTTGCAAGGACTGCAGGAGGCACCTGGGTCCCCAAATGAGGAACCTGGACCACATACATGATAAATGCATCCATGTCTCATGCAGGAAGGTGCTTAGCACAGGCTATTTTTTGTTCAAGGGAGGCTTCTGAGTGAATTAGACAGCTCTTTGTATGGGATTGAATAATGACCCCCAAATCTCTACTCTGCCCACACAAGATTCCACCATCAGATCTCACTTCTTTGAATCTAGAGAAATTTGAGATCTTTTATTCCATCGTCCGTTAAAACACATAACACTGAAGATGCCATATGTTAAAGCATTTAGGTATTTTAAGGGAATTAATTGGTTAGAATCTCCATTGGAACAGCTGGTTGAGAAAAGGGAACCACTAGACGATGGGCCAGAGAAACCCTAAGGGCTCCCATCTTAACCAGGGCTCACCTCAGGGTATCACAGTCCATTCATTCTATGAGACGTCACATTTCAACCTTCCCTTTATATATCATAACAATCACTGGTCACTGGCCAAGCAATAAAGCTTCCTGTTAACACTCAGCCATGACTCTAAGTGGACACTAGGGACCATGGGGTCTTACTCCCCTCGTCTGAAGGCTGTCCTCAAAAGGAGCCCTTCCTCCAGAATCTTTCTCAGTGACAGTGCCACTGATTTTACTGGGAATTTTCTGAAGCAAGAAGAGCAGCCCAATTATCCTTTATCTGATTCCTCCTGCCGATTCCCAAACTCAAAAAGGTGTCAGTACCCTATTCTAGAAGTCAGTCAAGCGCTAAGCAGAGTTCGCCTTCAAGATGTCCCTTGTCGAGTCTAATACAACACGTTTGCCACACTCTGTGTTCCCTTTCAGTATTTCCTACTTCTAGAAAGCCTAGGAAACAGATGCAGGATGGTAGCAATGCCGGGTGGTATGGTCAGGTCTTCTCAGATTTCTCAGCCACAGAGTCACCTGAACATATTTACTGAAAAGCCACCATGAGCAGGGCCCGGGTTCAATTTTGGGGTGGGGAGACATGCAGACAGCTGCACAGAATATGACAAGGACTGTTATTATTTATTCACAACCTACTCTTGCTTGTAATCTTGACAACTGACAGGATTTTATCTAAATAGAAATTAATTGAGAAAATATGAAACCGAGTGGACTTGGAAAGGAGCCTTAGATAATATATTGAAAAGCATAGACAGACAGTTGCACATGATATGACAAGGGATTTTATTTATTTATTTATTTATTTATTTGCAACCTAATTTTTTAAATCATAATTGACATAATTTTTTTTTTTTAATGAGAACATCTGGGGTGGAAACAGAAAGGAAGGCTTTGTGTAATAGACTGAAATAAGAGAAAGACAATTAAAATTTTGAAAATGCTCTGTCTCCTAAAATGTCCCCCAGGGTTCCTTAACCTGGACCTGAGAGCCCTCGGATTCCTGCGCAGAGTCTGTGTGGGCCCCACCCATCACATGGACTAGGGCAGCCACACCTCACCCTTCCCTTCCTCACCAATTCCCCCTCCCCTGCAAGACAGTAGTGTGGAACTCCGGGTCGGGCACAGCCCCACCTCATAGGAGCCACACAGAAAGTCTACAGAAACAGGTGGTGAAGTGGACACCCAGGGCAGACTCCATGCCTCCAGCCAGGAGCAGAATGGCCACTTGATGCATGGCAGCACACACCATTTCAAGTTAAAGGTCAGATCTCCAACTTCACGGGATAACATGGTGATAACATGTGTCCTGCTAATTACCTGAACCAGGAAGCATCCCAGCCCGGATGGAAGGCAGGGGCATACCACCATCAGTGTCTGCCTGACAAACACAGCTACCCAATCAACAACTTCCCTTTCCCTTGCAACCAGGGGGATCCATGAGCCTGGTGCGCCAGGAGTTGTAAGAGGAAGACTGCTGCTGGGGACAGGGAGAGGGGCACTGAGAATGATTTTGTTTTCAGATAAGAGAGGCGGGTAGTCACTCAGTCCCACCCCAATTCTTCCTACCTTATAAGCAGGAGGGATTCCAACAACCACAGGTTAGCAAGTAATGGAAGACGCTATGAATAAGGTCAGAAAGTAAGACAGGTTATGGTCTTTTGGTGGCATTTGGGGGCTAATGAAGCAAAGGAGAGCCCCTCCTCCAACACTCCCTAGTTGGGAGATGAGTGCCTTTCTTGCTTAAATGACTCAGCTAACCACTGTCGCTGTTAGTATTCCCAACTGATCTACCATCCACTTTCAGAGCATGAACATACACTTGTTGTCAGGTAACAGGGAAATCTTATTGGCCCTCTGTTAATCAAGTACACGATCATCAGTATTTTCCATGAAAGAACAACAAAGAGACAAAGGGAGGCTGTCCTCCAGAAGGAACACTCTCTCACTCAAAACCCCACCCTTTGCTAAAATCCAGTGAGCAAGACCTAGATTTTTAAGCCTGAAGTTTTCTTTTGTATATCTAAAAATTTATACTATGATAAGACATCTTAGGTCATATATCATTTGTAGCTTTAGTGCCTTTTCTAGCTTCCCCTGAGTCTGCAGGTTTTCAAGACTTACTAACTTGTGGCAGAGCACTGCTGTGATGAATACTCTCACCTTTAAACTATATGGTGCTTTGCTATCTGTAGCACTTCCACATATATTCTACTTTTTAATTGTCTATAAACTACAAAAAGGTTGATGTTTTTCTGATTGAGGGCAGGACAGAGTATATGAAGAGTGAGGACAACTAGAGCAAAATCATTTGCATTCTTCACAGGCAAATACAAGATAAGACAACCAACTAAGAAAGGGAAAACCATGAGAAAAAGGGAAAAGAGCTACATATGAGAATAAAATACTACTAAAAAACTAATAATCCAATAGTCCCATTTAAACATCTTTTAGAAGCTGTAAAAATCACATGGAAAGTGCATAAAATTTGATATAACACATAGGATAAATTAGAGAAGCTCCACACAAAAAGAAATAGAAGGAAAGGATGAACCCTGACAAGAATCAGGGAGAAAAATGATGGGTATAAAGACATAGAACAAAGATCCAATACTCACAACTAAAATTCCAGAAGAGACAAATATAAGCAGCATGGTGATTGGCCATATCCTGGACTATAAAGCAAGTCTCAACAAAGTTACAAGGATTGAAATCATTCAGAGTATATCCTCTGGGCACAGAAGAAATAACTGAAAAATAACAAAAATATAGCCAGGAACTCCTCAATTAATTGGAAAGTCAGAAATACATTTTTAAATACCCAATAGATACAAGAACACATAATAATGGAAATTATCAGATATTTTGCATTAAAGGATAAAAACATGGAATACAATATCATCTTATAGGATGCAGCTAAAGGCATGCTTAGAGGGCAATTAATAGCCTTAAATGCTTATATAAATAAATTAAAAGGCTTAAAATAAAAGATTTAATTATGCATCTCAGGTAGTTAGAAAAAGAAGAATAAGAGAAAAGTAAAAGAAAAAGTTAGGAAAAATATTTTTAAATGCAAATCAGCTTGACAGAAGAGAAAAATCAAAGCCAAAAATGGTTCCTTTAAAATCTAAGAAAATTGGCAACTCCTTAAAAGCATTGTTCTAGAAAAGAGGGAACACAGATTATCGAAATGAGGAATTAAAAAACGGAACATCACCACACAGACTATAGATGTTAAAAAGATGATGAGGGAACATTATGAATAATTTTATACAAATTAATTTGGAAATTACGATATAGAAATACTCCCAATAAAAATGCAATTTGCTGATAAAAGAAGAAATAGAAATATGAAGAGCCACACATTTACTAAAGAAATTTAATTTGTAATTTAAATTTCCCCTCTCCCCCAAAATCTCCAGGTCAAGATGGTTTCAATAATGAATTCTTCTCACTGTTTTGGGGAGAAGATAACAACAATCTCATAGAAAATTTTCCAGAGACCAGAAAAAGGTAAGACACTTCCCAACTCATCTTATGAGACCATTTTGACCTTCATGCCAAAGCCTGATAGGGATGTTGTAAGAAAGAAAAGCTACTGGCCAACTGTTCCCAAGAGACACAGAAATACTAAAGATATTAGCAAAAATAATGCAGAAAAAATGCCAAAAGGAAAATTCATGAAACCTAAGTTGGGTTTATTCTAGGCATGTATGGATTTAAAATCAATGAATGTGTTTCTGCTTCTGCTTTCCCTGCTCCCTTCCTGGATAACTCAGTCCTACACCATTTGGTAGAGCAAGGAAGGTATTTGGTAGAAGGCAGAGGGGGTCCCACAGTGCACTAGAGAAGGACATCAGTGAAGGAGGCATCTGCTGAGATGGATGGCCTGGAGCACTGGCAGGGTAAAGAGTACATTCTGGCAGGGGAGAGAGTGGTGGCAGAGCCAGGAGATCAGTTATGCCCTATGGATTGAGCAAACAAAAAAACATCTAGGGTAGAAACGGCCAAAGTTCTTTCAGGGTTGAAGAAGAGAGTTACAACCATGGGAATGCAGAAAAGTAAGAACACTGTGGTGTTGGTTTAGAAAGGAATATATCAGTGTGAATCAGTGGTTTTGGGTAAAGATTAAATATGTAGATAACAGGTGGATAGAGAGATAGATGGGTAGACAGTCAGACAGGTAGATGAATGGATTAAATACATATCCGATGAATGTATGTACAAATGCTTTGTGTATGCATATATAGACGCACACACATGCACATATATACATATGTACCTTCAGTGTATACTTGTCACCTAGCTCTGCTTGAGAGAGCTAGGGGGCAGTGACACCCCAACAGCAATAAGCACATCCAGCAGCAGACCTTAGCCTCTAAACACCACTTTCCACTAAAAGAAATGAGAAGTCCTGAGAAATAGCTCATTCTAGGTCTTGAGCAGGGTAAACACAAGATGAGCCTGAAACCGTTATACCAGAAAGCAAGAAAACGCTCAAAAAAGAGTGGTGTCAAGCCAACAGACACCCAAGTCAGCTTAAATGAGCTCCCACTGGACAGACTGGGGACAATCTGAGCATTGAGGTGAATGATGATCATAACAGACTGAGGTCCATTGAGAGGAGTAGGAAACACGAGTCCTTTCAGAAACTAATTTAAGTAATTAGTGTAAAACGTGATGAGGAACAAGATATACATGGTTTCAAAGTACCTCCCCACAAAAATAATATTAATCACAAAGGAGAATTAGCAAGTTTCCAGTGGATAAACCTGGAAGACACCATCGTCATCAAGTAGTCAAAGTAAACATCATTAATAATGAAACAAAGTGGAATCATGTGCCACCTGATATGACAGGGTGAAAACACAGGAGACTCCCACAAAGGAAACAGAACTTCAATCTAATTGCAAGAAAATATTAGGCAAATCCAGATTGGGGGACACTACAAAACAAACGGGCTGTAATCTCCCGAAGTGTCAAAGTCAAGAAGTCATGGAAAGACTGGGGAATTCTTCCAGAGCAAAAGAAATAGAAAAACATACAACTAAATGTAACAGGTGATCCTGTAAGGACCCTTTTGCTATAATGATATTGTTGAGACAATTGGGAAAACTTGAATAGGGTCTGAGGATTAGATGGTAGGCTAGATCAATGTTGATATCTTGATTTAGATGGTTTCATAGAAGAATGTCCTTGTTATAGAAATATGTTTGAAAAGTATTTAGGGGAAATGGGGGGAACATGTCAACAATTTATTTGCAACTGCCTTAGAAAAAGCAAGTTCTTTGTACTCCCAATATTTTCTGCAAGTGTGTTATCATTTCAAAATTGTTTCCAAATCTTAAATAAATATACGATATATTTTTTCATGTTATTTTATCCTTTATTTTGTTTATGTGGTGAATTACACACACACATACGATTACTTCAAGAGATGTAGAAAAACTATTTGACACAATTTACAATCATATTTTGCAATCATAATTTAAAGACAAGCCCTTTTGTCAACAAGATCCACAGCTTCTGTCCTGAGACACAGAGAGCTGGAAGGAGCATTGTTCCCACACTTTTTAACAAAAAATACAGACTAACTTTAAATCCACAATTTTTTTGAACCCATCAGAGAGCAGAAGTTACAGAACAATTAACTGAGCCAAAACCTAAGGTGGGATGGTGCCTGCAGGGAGAGAAGAGGTGCCAATCTGCACTCCCCAGGCCAGTTAGAATAGACACTGGGGAAAAGGGTTGAGCTAGAGCAGGTGACAATGAGTGAAGGTCTTTCTGTAGATTGGCCAATGACTCCCCAGTAGGACAGTATGGCTCCCAGGGGCTGCATAGCACAGGTAGGAGTGCACACCCTCTCATGGGCTCTTTCATCACACAACAAAGGACTTAACAAGCTCTTAAAAATGCCCATTGTGTGCAAACCTGGGGCAAGAGAACAGCAGAAATGCAAAGGGACAAGAAGCGTCTCCAGGATCACTCTCTTCTGTTTCCACCAAGAATAGGAGTTCTAATTGGTTGGGGAAGGGTACAAGCTGCCACAGTGATGGGGGAAGCAAATGAGAGCAAACCCTCCTCCCTGGGAAGGGGCAGAGTCACACTGAGCCCACACTTTCAGCAGAGAGGGACCAGAGAATCAAGAAAGGCACATTGCTGAGGCCCAAGGGCATGGTGTGGATCCAAGATTGAGTCTGAATCAGAAAACAGACACTGAGACGAAAGCCTTCACATAATCATCTCAAAAGATGCCAAAATGCTCTTGGAAAAGACAATATACATTCCTGATAAATAGTTTCAGCAAACTAGGCATAGAAGGGAGAGAGCTTCATTAAAGGAATAAAAAGCATATAAAAAGCAAAACAAATAACAAATAATTTTTTTTTTCAAAAAACCCTACAGCTGCAGCACCTGGGTGGCTCAGTTGGTTGAGTATCTTATTCTTGGTTTCAGCTCAGGTCATGATCTCATGGTAGTGGGATCAAGTCCTGCGTTGGGCTCTGAACTGAAAACACAGAGCCTGCTTGGGATTCTCTCTCTCTCTCTCTCTCTCTCTCTCTCTCTCTCTCTCTCTCTCCCTCTCTCTCTCTCTCTCTCACACACACACACACTAAATAAATAAATAAGTAAATAAATAAATCAATAAATATTTTTTTTTAAAAACCTACAGCTAACATGTGAAAAACTGAATGTTTCCCCCTAAGATTGGGAAGAGGGAAAGGATGCTTCCTCTCACCACTCCTGTTCAACATTGTACTGGAAGATTTAGTGCAACAAAGCAAGAAAAAGAGATAAAAGGGATATAGATCAGGTGAAAAGGAAAAAACTATCTCCATTCACGGATGACACAATTGTCTATGCAAAAAAAGTAGCAAGGAATCTACGAAAGAAGCTCCTAGAAATAATGAATGAGTTCAGCAAACAATTAAGTTGGCATACAAAACTCAATCATAATTCTACTATTAATAAACAATTGGAAATCAAAAAAATTTAAATACCATTTATAATAGCAAATTAAATAATTATAAATCTAACAAGATCTTTGCAGGTTCTGTGTGTTGAACAGTACAAAACACTAATAAAAGAAGTCAAAGAAGATCTAAATTAATGGAAAGATATCCATGTTCACGGATTGGAAGCTTTGATGGTGTTCAAATGTTGGTTCTTCCCAACTTAACCTATAGGTTAAATTCAGTGCTGTCAAATTCCCAACAGGATTATCTACAAATATCTTTCAGTGCTATTTTTTAAGGCTCTCTTTTTCCATTGAACTGCCTTTGCACCCTTGTCAAAAATCAGTTGACTCTATTCATATGGCATTATTTCCAGCCTCTCTATTCTGTTTTGTTGGTCTGCATGGTCTATTCTTTTTCCAATGCCACGCTATTTTAATTATAATAATTCTTAAAATCAAGTCCTCCAACTTTGTTCTTTTCCAAATTGTTTTGGCCATTTTAGCTGCTTTGAATTTCTTAATTTTATTTATTTTTTTTTTGTTGTTTATTTATATATTGAGAGAGAGAGAGAGAATGAGTGGGGGAGGTGCAGAGAAAGAGGAAGAGAGAGAGAAGATCCCAAGCAGGTTCTGCTGTCAGCATAGAGACCAACACAGAGCTCAAGCCCACAAACTGTGAGATTATGACCTGAGCCAAAAGTAAGAGTCAAATCCAACTGAGCCACCCAGGCACCCTTGTATTTCTGCATGTTAAAAAGTAGAATTATATTATCAATACTTACCCCAAACAATCCTTCTGTGAGAGAGATTACTGAGAGTATAAAAACAGAAGCCATGGAGGAGCGCCTGGGTGGCTCAGTCAGTTAAGCGTCCACCTTCAGCTCAGGTCATGATCTCATGGTCCGTGGGTTCGAGCCCCGCGTCGGGCTCTGTGCTGACAGCTCAGAGCCTGGAGCCTGCTTCATATTCTGTGTCTCCCTCTCTCTCTCTGCACCTCCCCTGCTCATACTGTCTCTGTCTCCCAAAAATAAATAAATGTTAAAAAAAAATTAAAAAAAAAGAAGCCACAGACAAGGAAGGAATATTTCAAGTCACACATCTGGCAAAGGACTTGTATCCTTTGCCAAAATATAAGGTTGGCAAAAAACACATGATAAGATGCTCAACATCACCAGGGTGCCTGGGTGGCTCAGTAAATTAAGCAACCAGCTCTTGATTTCAGCTCAGATCGTGATCTTAAGATTCATGGGTTCAAGCCCCATTATCAGTGTGGAGCCTGCTTGAGATTCTTTCTCCTCTCTCTGCCCTTCCCCACTGCCCCCTCTTTTTCTCTCTCTCAAAATAAATAAAAATTTTTTAAAACATGCTGTTTGGAATAAGTGTCTATTCATGTCTTCTGCCCATTTCTTCATTAGATTATGGGGTGTTGAGTTTGGTAAGTTCTTTACAGATTTTTGGATACTGCCTCTTTATTCAATATGTCATTTGCAAATATCTTCTCTCATTCCATCAGTTGCCTTTTAGTTTTGTTGATTGTTTGCTGTGAAGACGCTTTTTATCTTGATGAGTTTCCAATAGCTCATTTTTGCTTTTATTTCCCTACCTCCTGAGGCACATCAAGTAAGAAGTTGCTGTGGCCAAGGTCAAAAATGTTGCTGCCTGGTTTCTCCTCTAGGATTCGATGGCTTTCTGTCTCACATTTAGGTCTTTCATCCGTTTTGAATTTATTTTTGTGTGTGGTGTAAGAAAGTGGCCCAATTTCATTCTTCTGCATGTCACTGTCCAGTTCTCCCAGCACCATTTGCTAAAGAGGTTATCTTTTTCCATTGGATATTCTTTCCTGCTTTGTCAAAGACTAGTTGGCCATATATTTGTGGGTCCATTTCTGGGTTCTCTATTCTACATCCAGATGGCTAACAGACACATGAAAAGATGCTCAACATCACTCATCATCAGGGAAATACAAATCAAAACCACAATGAGATACCAACTCTCACCTATCAGAATGACTAAAATAGCTTGGATCTATAAATAAACTATTAGTATTACTTAAGGATTGGGCAAGGCCAATGTAATAGATTGGGTCATATGAAATTGCCATTTTTGAATTGAATATTGGCAATTTTACATGTTTCAACCAATAAAAAATCAAACATATTTCAATATACTCAGAAAACAATTAGAAAACAAAATTTTTTTAAGTTTATTTATTTATTTATTTTGAGAGAGAGAGCGCATGAGCAGGGGAGGGGCAGAGAGAGAGAGAGGGACAGAGAGAATCCCAAGCAGGCCCTGTGCTGCCAGCTCTGAGCCTGATGTAGGGCTTGAACCCATGAACCATGAGATCATGACCTGAGCTATAACCAAGAGTTGGAATCTTACTTGAGTGAACCACCCAGGTGCCCCAAGAAAACAAAAATTTTTAAAGATATTTCTTAAAACAGCATGAATTAATATGAAAACATTAAGAAGTAAATCTAACAAAATATGTGCAATATTTGTATACTGAAAATTACAAAACATTGAGACGAATTTTAAAATACCTACATAAATGAAGAACTTTGACTGTTCAGTATGATAAAGTTATAAATTCACCCTAAATTGGCCTATAGATTCAGTATTTTTCTAATCAAAAATCAGAACTTTTTTGTGTGTGAAAACTGACAGGCTAATTCTAATATTTATTTTTTAATTTTTTAATGTTTATTTATTTTTGAGAGAGAGACAGAGAGACAGAGTGTGAGGGTGTGAGGGGCAGAGAGAGAGGGAGACACAGAATTCAAAGCAGGCTCCAGGCTCCGAGCTGTCAGCACAGAGCCGAATGGGGGGCTCAAACCCATGAGCCATGAGATCATGCCGTGAGCCAAAGTCGGGTTCTTAACAGACTGAGCCACCCAGGCGCCCCTCTAATATTTAAATGGAAAGGCAGAAGGTCAAGGAAAGCCAAGACAGTCTTGAGGAGAAAAACTAGACTGGCAAACGTATTCCACCAGCTATCAAGACTTTTCTCAAGCTAACCTCTCTTACTCTGGTGCACATGGAAAGGCAAGCAGATCAGTGGAATAGAACAGAGTGTGCAGAGACAGAAGCACACGTTTATATTGGAGGGCTTTCTGGCAGAGATGACGCTAAGATAAAATGGGGAAAATGTTCTACTCAGTAGATGACACCGTGTCACTTGCATCCAACAAAAGATCTGAAACCATTTCTTGTCTTTAGCCAGCAGGTTTACTTATGGAATTTGCTTTAAGGAAGTAACTAATTACAAAAAACAACTACACACATGTTCACTGCAGCATTATTTATGATAGACCAAAGTTGGAAAGATTCCGAAAGCCCAGTAGTGTAGGTTGGACACAAAAACTATGCCTGTTCATTCACTGAGGTACTGTTTATTCATTAAATGCTATGCAGGCAAAGAATAGTGAGTGATTTGGAAAGATATTCATAATCTTCCTTAGGTGTTTTTTTCTTATGTCATTCTATTTAAAGCCAAGTATTTTGGTACATTGTAAATATTTCTTTGATCATCAGGATTTATCTGACATCACCCCTAACTTTTCCTCATATTTTTTCCTAAGTTTTATGTTTCTTTCAAACATTTTCATGTGGAATACGTCACTTTAACTTTTCCTCTCTCTAAAAAAAACTGTTCTATGCTTTAACTACTAATAACTTCTGATTCCTAGAATGACAGTATCCATAATTTATCTTTACATGAAAAAGGTAGGAGGGGCCCCTGGGTGGCTCAGCCGGTTAAGCACCTGACTTCGGCTCAGGTCATGATCTCACGGCTCATGAGTTCGGGCCCCTCATCGGGCTCTATGCTGACAGCTGGGAACCTGCCTCACATCTCTGTCTCCCTCTCTCTGCCCTTCCCCCCACTCTCTCTCCCTGTCTCTCTCTCAAAAATAAATGAACACTTCTTTCTTTTTTTTTTTTTTTCAACGTTTATTTATTTTTGGGACAGAGAGAGACAGAGCATGAACGGGGGAGGGTCAGAGACAGAGGGAGACACAGAATCGGAAACAGGCTCCAGGCTCTGAGCCATCAGCCCAGAGCCTGACGCGGGGCTCGAACTCACAGACCGTGAGATCGTGACCTGGCTGAAGTCGGACGCTTAACCGACTGCGCCACCCAGGCGCCCCAAATGAACACTTCTAAAAAAATGAAAAAAGTAGGACTGCATCACTTCGAAACCAGTTGGGTATAGTACCAATGCATGTTAAGTTTAGTGCTTAGTCAAACATGACACTACAGTTGTATTTTTAAGTTTCAATAATTTACCGTGTTGACAGATTTGAATAAAACACTCATTTCTATAACAAAGTATACTAATTTTATGATACAAATAATTAAAACATTAGTTTTTTTGCCAACCCCAGCAATACATAACCTCTAAAAGGAAACACACACACACACACATTAGTAGATGGATTCAAACAGGGCCTCTAACACATGTATTTTCTTTTAAAGAAAAATGATCTAGTAATAAAATATTCTCCACCATAAATGGGAGCCAAGTCTATATTTCATATATTTCAAATATGTTACTGCTCCAGCTTCTGGCTCTGTGTCAGTCCTGTCAGAAGCCTTTGCCAGGAGGCACAGTCTTCCCCCACCCCTGCCTGGGAGCGGATCATTCCATCGGCCAGGCTCACACTGGGCTCCTCATGGGCTCTTCAGACCTACTCTCAGACCAGCCCCTGAACAGTGACACCAGCAGCTGTCCACAAGCTAATGACCGTACGGAGAGCAGGGCAGGATCCCGGGGCTTTGGGTGAGGCATCTCCACTACCGGCCTAGGGATGTTCAATCTGTGGAATCCTGTGGACTGTGTCCCAGCTCCTCAGCTCTGCTTAGGATCTCATGAAAGCAACAACCTACAGCCTGAATTCATGTCCCCGGCAACATCCTCCGGGTTAAGTTCTAACACAGTCTGCATCACCAAATTCGATGTCATCGTAAAGAAACAATAAATGTTTGAGTTGAGGCACAACATGCCGATGAGTCTTCTCTCTTCCCCTTCACAACATCATGGGCACGATCACCTTCCTTACATCTCGGGTCTTTCTGAAAACCATGCCAGTGCTGCCTGCCACGGCTCAGTTCTCAGAGATGCTTTCTGGAACTCACACAAGTTCCTCTGCCTCCTTCATCTGCAAATATTTCTGGAGCTTTCATTAGAAACATTAAAAACACCTACATGTTAGAAGGGACCTTCTCACTTGTTGCCTGCACACGATGAACTGCATAATTACTGCTTACTGAAGACAAACACACTTGCCCTGAAAATTTAGATGTCAAGACACTTGAGAAACTAAACCAAAGCCACCACCGCGTTCTTCCCATTACCTCCGCTGAGGACCAATGCGCTTTGGCCGTTCTTTGGAGTCACCAAGGCAAAAGCCTCATTTGATTGCATCTCCTATAAAGAAAAATTGAATTAGATCACTAGTCACCTTCCATCATGCACATGAGAAGTGAGGAAACCAAATATTTGTCCAAAAAAAAAATTAAAAAGAAACGGTATTCTTTCCTGTAACCATGTGCATGCCAGGCACACACTGGGATGTTGTGCCAACTCCTAGCTAGGGTAGGATTTCCAGCACATTCCCTGACATTTCTACATCGCCTCGTGGGGCGTGTCATGCAATCCTTGGAAAATAAGAAAGCACTGGGTTCAGATTTTTTTTAAGGAAATTACACAGCTGTTGTTGATAGAAAGGATACATTCTTTTTTTTTTTTTTTAATTTTTTTTTCAACGTTTTTATTTATTTATGGGACAGACAGAGACAGAGCATGAACGGGGGAGGGGCAGAGAGAGAGGGAGACACAGAATCGGAAGCAGGCTCCAGGCTCTGAGCCATCAGCCCAGAGCCCGACGCGGGGCTCGAACTCACGGACCGCGAGATCGTGACCTGGCTGAAGTCGGACGCTTAACCAACTGCGCCACCCAGGCGCCCCGAAAGGATACATTCTTAAGCAACTGTTTTCCTTACTTAGTATTTCATTATCAGTATGTGCCTAAGTGTACTTAATATTAACACCATGGACACAGCTCCTACTGGAGACCCCCATTTGTCACCGGCCTCTGGGCAGCTGTGTGACCCCACAACCATAAAGGATGCATAGGATCTGGCTTCCAAGCTTAACCTAGACAAGAATTTCTTTCTGAAGATGCTCACTTTTGTTTCCAAGATGTCTGGAAATAATACATTTTTTAAGTGTTTATTTTTATTTGGGGGGAGAGCAGAGTCACCTTCCATCATGCACATGAGAAGTGAGGAAACTAAATATTTGTCCAAAAAAAAATTAAAAAGAAATGGTATTCTTTCCTGTAACCATGTGCATGCCAGGCACACACTGGGATGTTGTGCCAACTCCTAGCTAGGGTAGGATTTCCAGCACATTCCCTGACATTTCAGGGAGGATGGGCAGAGAGGGGGACAGGGGGTCCAGAGGAGGCTCTCCGCTGACATTCTTCCAGCACAGAGCCCCACGCAGGGCTCAAACTCACGAACCATGAGATCATGACCCGAACCAAAGTCAGACGCTCAACCGACCGAGCCACCCAGGTGCCCTGGAAATAATATTTTTAGAGTAGAGTTTCACTAAGCATTATGCTAAACTTCCTACCACATGAAAAAAAAAAAAAATGCCTTCTTTGGTAGCAGATAGCACGCTCCTGGTGAGATAAGGGGCCTCCACTGGCAGACACAGCAATCTTCAAACCCTCGCTGTGTATGCAGCAGATAAACGCCGTCTTAAAAGTGCTGTATCAGTAGGAATTTCCTCTGTACCCAGCAAAGGAGAATGAAGTCATAGCAACTCAAGAAATGAACAACCGAGGGCCACTGCAAGTCCTGGGTTCGCACCCAAATGCAAGGCCCGAGTGCGATTCCCTTGAAGGAATTAAACAGTAACAATCCTGTAACACCTCCCACAGACATCTCCTTCTGGGAAGTCGTTTGACTTCTCCCAGCCAAGAAAACAATGTCTCTTTATAAATCGTCGCTCTACTTACAATGAAAAAAGTAAGACTTCCTTTTTTTTTTCTAGAAGGTAGTAGTACTATACATCATATTAGGCGTGAGGCTTAGATATTTGACAAGACTGGAGAATTCATGTAACCATTAACCTGCAGCTGTCTAGCTACAAACCACAAGCTCAAAGACTTTGAGAAGCCTTGAACTTCACGTAAGTCCTCTGAACACCAATCCTTAGAGCCTTCTTGTTAAAAATTAGAAAGGAAAAAAAAAAAGTTGGACTCTTGACTCAACAATAAAAATTTGATCACATCTTAAACCAGAGATCATCTGTGTTTGCATCCCCAGATTCTTTATCAGTAATATGTTGATGCATGTTTGAAAATTTATTAGATGCTGTAAAACAAATCATTAAGCAGGAAGCAGTTCCGAGCCTCGGCGCTCTCTGACCCTTCGTAACCCTATTATAGCGCCGAAGTGTTTCTAACAAACAAAAGAGAAATTAGCTCTTTTGTTCTCAGAACTGTCAAGCAGGTTAGTTCATCTAACATAGTCTTTTATTAATAAATGGCACAGATTTTCATGCTAGCGTAGCTAAAGCAAATCACATCATCGTCTGAAAAAGACATACCTATTATTTTTCAGTGATATATTGCTTTGCAGCTATAGCCAAAACAATCTAATAAGCACTATTAGATAAAGGAGTCTGAATATGAATGTATTGAATTTGTAGTGGAAGAAAATGAACATATTGCAGCATTTATGTCAGATTGGGTTAAGCTTGGGCATCTCTTTGTCCTTAATAAATGCAGATCAAAAGACTTCTCTTATGTAAAAAATAATAATACAAATTTCAGCAATATGAAATAACACAACCAGTTTGTAATGTTAGGAGGAAATCAGTCAGCCATGTGCTGTACGGAATATAAATTATTTTAGGAGGGCAAACAGATCCTGTGATGCTCTCTCCCATACATTTATATTCATAAAAGGTTCCAAACGCCTAGAACAATAGCAGTGATCTATTTGCCATAAAGCGTTCCGGCCTTCGTGGTGTCTCTTATGACAGCTTTGATAGACATGTACTGTATAAGAAAAATATCTTCTAGCACTTGACTCGCGTAATAAATTGATTAAACTTCTCTTCAACCAATTGTTTTTGTCTTAACTTCTTCTTCAGACATCACCTGAAGGAGACTGCTCGTTTCCAGAAGACTATGTAAAAGGAGACAGTTTAATCGAGGCCCCCACGTTCCAGCACTGTCAGAATTTCCCCACAAATGATAAATGATTGTATAATGCAACAGTCTACTGCTAGGGCTGAATTATATTAGCCATCAGTGTTCAAAACCCATTTGAAACTTAATTGTGCTGTGATAGTGGTATCCCCCAGTCAGCTGAACAGCAGGTTTATAAAAATCATCTCCTATGATTGTTAAACGCTTTCCTAATGAAGCTGATGTTCACCGCACTTTGCAATAAATGCTTCTGTCAAGATGTCACAAATGCGTGATAGTGGCCTCTACAGTGAGCAAGTGCTTCTGTGATTTGGGTTTATCTTCATTGCACGGAATTCAACAGATCAGTCTGCATATGGAAGATAATCTCCATAAAAAGGGAAAGTGCCGTATATTAAAATGGGATTATCAACTAGAACATAATCACGCTACTGTGTAATTATATGGTACACCATACGTAGATGTGAACAATCATACAAGAAAATAATTGAGGGCCATAAAACTTAATTCAGAAAAATCAATAGAATATAAAAGCAATCAGATAAGGCCTCTTAAGAAATCGATCAAGGCTTGTACAAAGTCATAATGTGTTTTCCTAAGAGAAAAGGAGCTAAATGAGGCAGAGAAACCTACATAATATTCTACAAGTAGGTTTCTAGAGGTGCTTGTATATTGAAGAGGGAAGAAGAATGGAAAATGCAATTACTTTTTACATTCTAGAACCACGCGTACCGGGAGCAAAAGGGATATATGTTAAATACTGCAGCCCAAAGGGCTGGTAGAGCAATTATTCCTTTTTGATCATTTATCTATATTTATGTCTTTTTGTATCTCTCTAGAGTCTAAAAAAGCTATTAGGCTCTGCTCGTTGCAACTTTATGTATCTTTATATGTTGTACGCTCAATCTGAAACACTCAAAGATTTAAATATTGGTACAACGCGGGGACCAGCGGCAGGGTGAAAAGTCTGCAAGGGTGTCCTCTTACCCGCAAGATCCCTGGAGCCCAACGGCGGCTTTGTCTGAATGTCACCCCTCATCATTTCCATGGAATTTGGCCACGTAATTTGACCAGAACAGTGTGCTAAGCCAAAACTGTTTTCATTTTGTAGGGGAAGAAAAAGTTTATAAATGAAACATATTTTCCTAAGGGAATACCCCACTATTGGATTGTATCCCTAAGGACCTGGGGAAATAATCAGGGGAAAATACACACTACTTTTGAAATATTCCCACCAAAACTCTGCACAATTGTACATTAGCAAGAGCTCTGCGGTTTATTTTGTATGAAAACAAATAACAAAAGCTCATGTAACCTATAGGTGAAATGTATCCCTAATCCCCCAAAGCTCACTGGCTGGGCTTCCAGAGGAAACAAATAACTTTTTGTGAAACAGTTAATGTTGCCTTTTTTAAAGGAGAGAGAAGTGGGGGCAGGGGGAGGGGAGAGGAACAACTTGGCTACATTTTTTTTTTTTTTTTTTGTAGCCCATATTAGGCGTTGCACATTTTCAGACCACGTGATTATATTAGCTAAATACAGCCGGATTTATTGCCTCTATTTTTAAAGAGAAGTATATTTACAATTTATTTGAAAGAATCTGTAATAGGTTCACAGTTTAGAAGAGGGAAGCACAAAAGGGCTTGTGTCAAGATAGCTGAATGGAGAAATTTACATGTTATCACTGTAATTTATGAAAACAGAAACTCAAGATTATTTACTTCAAAGTTTATTTTAATATATTTAGAATTCGAGTAGAACCAGCTGTTTTTTAACTTCTAAAGATCATGTTATTATAACCCTGTTCAAAGGGTGACTGTACTCTATTTCTTTAACCAACTTAAGAGGTATTAATTCCAGGAGGAAGGGAAAATACTGTAAATGACTCTTCTGCCTTAGGAATCAAACTACAAAGTCTGTAATCATATGCATCCTTAAGGGACCCGTGGAACATGCACATACCCTCACAGAGCCACACTCTCCTGGCCGAGAGTCTGCAAATAACACCCAAAAAACCATTGTCAGCACCAGCAGCAGCAGCAATAAATCTCTTGGAACCTGAACACCTAAGAATGCACACATAGGCAGGGGGTAGGTGGGGAGGGTGTGTCAAACATACAGAATCCAGGGGCTAGGGAAAGGCCCTGGCTCGCGGTGGCCTTTATCTGGCACACACGGATCAAGGCCATATGGTGCATGCCTCTAGCCTTGCACAAGAAGACCTGACCACTGGTCCTCAGATCCCCAGGACTGGGGCTTCCAATTTCAGTCCCCATTCCTGCAATAACCTGTCTTTTGAATTACAGGCAAGGAGGTTACGTCAGGCCTACTTCATGAAAGGTAAATAAAGAGATGCCAATGAGTTCCACCCCATTGGATGAGAGCAATTTTTTTCCAAACAGCTGAAAATCCAGGATCTCACCTTCTTTGCCGTTAATCCTATGATGGGGGTGGGGTCATGGGAGGTCATCAGGTACACGTGCACCTGCTCTCGTCAACTCCTACCTTCAACAGTCAGAGATTACAAAACAGGAAAAATAAGGGGGAGGTGGCTCATTTGGAGGAGACATTCTTCACAGAGAACAGGAGCACAGAGCCCAGGATTCCTCAAAGGAGCTAACTCCCACACAGCGATTGACATGACCTAATGAAAATTTGTCCATGACCTCTCAGAAACCCTACATAGGTAGATGTGTTTATACCACCAGCCAGGCTAGACCACGTCTTGATCACAAGCAAGCCACTGGTTTGGTGGCCGTTGCCTGTGTGGATAGTGCAGATCGCTTCCGCGGGCCACACAGGCTCAGGTCGCTGTCCAGCGGTCATCAGCGCGGCCCCCACCATGGGAAGAAGTGTGCTCCGGAATCCTTCTGAAATCCACGGCTCGGCCTTGGCCTACCTGCTCCTATAGGAGCCACGTCACCAAGAGAGCCAGGGGCTGCCACCAAATGGGCCGCTTCAAGCCCACGGGCATCAGGAATGTTCCCCGGGTGCAGAAGTCTGGCTGCAAAGATGTCCCCATCCCTCAGAGCCCTAATCCGATGTGCTGATCTGGGATGTCAGGGAGCCCTTTAGTCCCTTTTCTCCAGGAGGGAACACAAACATAAAAGAAATCACAGTTCTTTTTATTTTATCTCATTTCAATTAATAAGTCACATTTGTTTCAAAGCATAAATAATGTGTCAGAGATATATATATATATATATATATGCATACCATATATAACCGTATATAACTGGTAGTTAAAATCAGCAGACCTGTGCTGGACGGCCATGCCCGAACTTTGACGGTGGGTATTCATGATCAAAAAGTGTAGAGGACGTACCCCAGATCTGGGGTTGTGCCTAGTTATCAATAGGTGGCTGACTTAAGCTGCCCATAAGCTTGGCATTTTTACGAAGATACTTTTAAGCCAAATGGTCTCTATTTAGAGGAATTTATAGCAGGTAGTAAACATTCCAAGGGCATAGACTCAAGCTGGGCAAAAAAAAATATATTGCCCCTTGTGAAGGCCAGAAGTGCCCGTGTAGCACACTGAATACTCAGCTACCCTGCCTTCTTACAGCACCAGAGAATTAAAAGGCGGGGGGGAAGGTCTCGATGTTCTCTCCCCAAGGACTGTGCCCTGCTGGAAGCTTCTTAGGAGGGAGCGTCTGCAGCGATGTGGATGCCTCTGCATCTTTTACAAGTTAAGAGTATGTAGGGGGAGGATCGCAGACCCAACGCCAAGTGTGGTTATGCTCTGCTGACTCATGCCAACGGCGGCTACTTCCTGCACCTGTCACTGACAAAACCATTTACTTAAATTCTATGATGTGCACAGCATTCAGTTCAGTGTTGAGGAAAAATGAGAGTGAGACACAAGCCCTTCCCTGAAGCTTGTGTTTGATCCAGAGGCAGACCCAGGCATACACTCAAATTATGAAGGCAAATGAATGGTGTTCCTACGGGCACTGGCAGGATGAGAAGAACACCACGGGAGGCCCCGGCAAGCAAAAGCCAGCTGCAGGCTGCGTCCTGGAACCCAAGTGTCACCAGAGTCATGCTGGAAAATTCCATCTAATCTTTTCAGTCATGTTTTTCCACCCAGTGAATCCACTTTGTCCCACTATTAGAGGATGTAAACAAACTAGCATATTTGGATTAAAGTTGGGAAATTCAGATACCAAAATCTGATAAAAATTGAGTGACCTGGAGTAGTCAGTCATTTGGAATGTGCAGACTAGGGGAAGATTTTTTGCCCCCCACGGTATTAAACGGTGCTGATCCTATTTTCAAGAAACCAAATGGCTCACTGAGGCAAAGGAATTAAAGTACCCAAAAATGAAACATACATAGCATGCCCAGAACTCCCTTTGTTCTTAGCATGGGTGAGCATTTCACAAATACGTTATTTTGTGGCTCCAAAGAGAAAGTAAGCGTGAGATTCTCAGTGGAAATCAGCCATGAGCATGAGAAGCGTTCAGGTCTATGCTGTTGTCCAACTGAGTCACCTTCTCCAGCTACAAAATAGGATTTCCTCAAACCAAAATACATAGAAGAATGTCAACATAACGAAAGCAGAGTCCTATGTGGAAACATGGGGCTACTGGGGAAAAGGAAGCACACATTGTCCTTATTGCAAATAGAAAGAGGGGAAAAAATCCCAGGAGACAGATGAACATCCACCATGATATCGGTTGTAAACAGTGAGTTCTCTGCTGGCATGAAGGGTGTAGAGTTGCAAGAACCCTGGAACGACTCTACAGGTTTAAAGCCAAGTGCCAATGATTCCCAGTCATCGATTTCCTGATGCCCTGGCACCACTCCCGTTCCACCCTCCACCCCACAACATACAAAAATAACTGTATTGTTTTTATTTACTGAGGGGGCACCTTCCAGGCTTCTCTCTTGACCCTATGTATGGGTATAAACAGATAGATTCATTTTATATGAATGGGATTGCCCTACCTACACTGACCTACAACCTGCCCTTTTTTATAGCATTTATTAAAGTGGAAAAAATACCTAGGTGAAAAAAATCATCATTATGACAGTTCCATAGTATTTCATCCATACATGTTCCAAAATGTAAAATATCTCCTAGGTTACAGTGAAAAGCATTGCATACACATCTTTGCACACGCATGGAATTACCTCCATAGCACAAAGTTTACATTTTGAGACACATTGCCAAACTCTCCTCTGGAAGCTTCTATCAACTCATATTCCTGCTAGAAGTTTATAAGTCTAGTTTTATCTATTTCCTTACCTACACCACATATTGTTACGATATCTAATCAGGGCCATGTATACAGATGAAAATTCATCAGCGGTATTCTAGTTTGCACCCTGGAATGTAATCGTTCCGGCTTTGGGGTAGATCACCAGCTCAGATCTATCCAAGTTCTTACTAGCTACGTGACTTGGTCAAGGAGCAAAGCCATCTCTGCCCCAGCTTCCTCATATGAGAAATAGGAATAATAATAGTATTTGTACCAAATAGAGTTGGTATAAAATTAAATGAAATAATAAATGTAAACGCTTGTGTCAGAAAGATAACACAACATAACAAATTGGGGTTTATCCCATGAATGCAAGGTTGATTTTTAACACTTGAAAATAAATGCCATTCACCATATGCACCAAGTAAAAAGGGGAAAACCATGAGATCATCTGATAAAAATTTTCAGCAAAAACGGAATAGAAAGAATTTCCTAAACCTGAAAAAGAATATCTATGAATCCCCTGGAGCTGACATCACACTTGGTGAAAGATTGCCTTCTCTCCCCTCCTGACTGGCAACGAGACAAGGACGTCTATGCCCGGCACCTTCATTCAACAGAGCACTCAGGGTTCCACCCAGGGCAGCAAGGCAAGGAAAAAATTAACAATTAAAAGTCTTCCAGATTGGGGCGCCTGGGTGGTTCAGTCAGTTAAGTGGCCGACTTCGGCTCAGGTCATGATATTATGGTTCATGGGTTAGAGCCCCACGTCAGGCTCTGTGCTGACAGCTCAGAGCCTGGAACCTGCTTCGGATTCTGTGTCTCCCTCTCTCTTTGCTCCTCACCTGCTCACACTCTGTCTGTATCTCTCTTTCTCTCTCTCAAAAATAAAGAAATGTTAAAAACTTAAAATTAAAAAAAAAAGTCTTCCAGATTGAAAAGGAAGAGGCAGGGGTGCCTGGGTGACTCAGTCAGTTGAGAATCCAACTCTTGATTTTGGTTCAGGTCATGATCTCACGGTTCATGAGACTGAGTCCCTTGTTGGGCTCTGCACTAACAGCAGGGAGCCTGCTTGGGATTCTCTCTCTCTCTCTCTCTCTCTCTCTCTCTGTCCCTCCCCAGTTCACACTCATACACTTGCTCGCTCTCTCTCTCAAAATAAATAAATAACTATTCTTTAAAAAGAAAAGGCAAGAAGCAAAACTGTCTATCTGCAGAGTGCCTACCTAGACAATCTGGTATATTCCACCAAACACTCTTCAAATGAGTGGCGGAATTTACGAGGTTGCAGGATGCAAAACAAGAAACAGAACTCGGGTGTGGCTCCATGTTCTATCAACAGTCGGAGTTTGAAATAAAAACAGTAGCATCATGTACCTTAGTGCCAAAATATATGAAATATTTAGGGAGAAATCTGAGAAAAGATGCACGAGACCAGCACGCTGCAAACTACAGAATATGGCCGAGAGAAATGAAGGAAGACCCAACCAAATGTGGAGACGCACCGTGCTCGGGGCTCAGAAGACTTGGTGTGGCCGAATACTGATGGTCTATCTGCAAACTGAACAATGAGTTCAGCACAAACCCAACCCAAATTCTCATGGGTGTTTTTGTGGGAATGAGCAAGCTAAACGGACGATGCTAAAATTCGTATGGAAATGCTAAAGACCTAAGAGAGCCAAAACAACTTTGAAAAACAGCAAAGGTCAAAGACTAATTGATGTCAAGGGTTATTTTAAAAGTGTGGTACTCAGGATAGTGTAGTGTTGACATGAAGATTGACAAGGAGATTTACCGATGCCACAGAGTCCCGGAACAGACCCACCCACAAATGGACAATTAATTGTTTACAAATGTGCAGAGACAGTTCCATGGAGGGAGGGCAGCCATACGCACTATATACAAAAATTGCCTCTAAACGGAGAAAAAGCTGAAATGTAAAAAACCAAAACCAGGAAATTTCTGGAATAAAACCCTGGAGAAAATTGGATGGACCCTGAGTGATACAAAAGATTTCCTAGAGACTACACCAAAAGTATGATCCATGGAAAGCAACTGATAAAATACACTTGGTAATAATTAAAAGTCTCTGTTCTGCAGCAGACACTGCCAAGTGAATGAAAAGAGAAGCCACGGACTGGGAGACAATATTTGCAAAGTATATATCTGATGAAGAACTTTATCCAGGTAGAGCTGGAAAACATACAGAACTCTCAAAACTCAATAATAAGGGGGAGAAACTCAATTTTTAAAACTAGGCAAAAGATTTGAAAAGACACGTCACTCACGATAGGCTTTTGAAAATAAGCACGTGAAAAGGTGCTCACACAATGACAACCACAATAATTCACTGCTATGTGCGTGTCAGTGTGTTTAAATTTTTAAAGGCTGACTACCGCGAGCCAGGATTCTGGACGAACTGGACATCTCATGCCCTGCTCATGGAGATGGAAAACGATACAAACACTTCAGAAAACAGTTGGGCAACTTCTCCAAAAACCACGCCCACCGTACAACCTGGTCATTACACCCCTACAGATTTACCCAGAAGAAAAGCATGTGTTCATATAAGACTTGTGCACAAATGTTCACAGCAGCTATTGATAATAGCTAAAAACCTGAAGCAACCCAAATTTCCATCCTCAGGTGAGTAGATAAATCGTAGCACATCCATCCAATGACATACTAGTCGGCAACAAAATGAATAAATCATTCCTTTCAAGGAAATGAAGGAACTGTTGATGGACAACATAGAAGAATACCAAAATAATTACACTGAGTAAAAGAAGCCAGAGAAGCAAAAGGTACATATGGTATAATACCATGTACAGAAAACTCTAGCAAATGCAACCGACATACCGTGACGGAGAGCAGATCAGTGATTGCCCAGGGATGGTGGTACCATGGACAGGTAACAGAGAAGAATCACAGGGGGTCCTTTTGGGGAGAGGGTGATATATTTGGGGGTGACAGATATATTCATTATCTTGACTATAGTGATGGTTTCACAAGAATATATATGTCAAAGCTTATCATATTTTACACTTTAAACATGTACAACTTATTATGTCAATTATATTTCAATTAAAAATATGAAACATTTCGAATAGTGTCAGGACAGTAAGTGCTCAACAAATGTTAGTTAACGCTATTTTTTCCAACAGATGGTTTTTCCGTGAAGTGAATGGCCTAATCTGATGGTTTTCTACTGATTTAACTCTTTTTTTGTAAGACTACTTTTAAAATGGAGATAATTAATGAATTATAGCTTAAAATCATTTCCTCCAGCCCTTCCTGTGTCTTCTAACTTCATCATAGCACCGTAGATAAGTTTGGACACACCATCAGTCTTTCCCAGGATGGCTTCTGGCTTTCAAGTCATATTTTTAAAGAGAGGAATTTGATTTTAAATAATCAGTCTTGTCTACTTTTACCAGCCTTGCTGAGGAATGATTTATGTGTAAGGGAATCCACCCATTCTAATTGGAAGTTGGATGATCTTGGGCAGGTTTCCACAGTCCTGTTGTTACATTTCCATCAGCCCAGAAAGTTCCCTCCTGCCTGTCTGCAGCCACACACCCCTCTATCCCTGCTCCTGGCAACCACATACCCGCTTTCTGACAATGTTCCATTCCTAGAATTGCATGGAAGTGACGTCGTATTAGTGATGATGCCATGTATCTTCCTTTCGTATCTGGCCTCTTTCACTTTCCCTGGCTTCTCGAGATTCTTCCACGTTGTTTTGTGCATCAGCACTTCCTTCCTGGTATGTATGGACGTACCACATGAGTGTGTTGATCCACTCACGTCCTGATGAACATTTGGTTGTTTCCAGTGTTTCGTGTGTGTGCACTTGCTATTATGAATGACACACTGCCATGAACAGCCATGTCCAAGTCATTGGTGTGGAGATGTGTTTCCATTTTGTTTCCTGGGAGTGTGGTTCCTGGGCTGCATCTTTAACCTGATAAGACATCGCCAAGCTGTACCGTTTCTGTCTTCCACCGGCAACGCGAGTGTTCTAGCTGTTCCGTGTCTTTGTCGACACTTGCCCTCGTCAGTTTGTAAGATTTTAGCCATTTCAGTGGCTGAGTAGTGGTTCTGTCTTGTCCCTTGTCAGAACTTATTCATGATCAAAGTGTCTTCCCAAAGACATGGTGATCGCAAAGTGAAAACATGCCTCCTCAAACACCTGTCATAGTTTTAATGAAAGATTCAGGGTATAAATTTAGCTTTTATAAAGATTGGTTCATTAATTAGAGCTTTTATAATAAACATTATGATGAGTGTTGTTAGCTATGAAGCAAATAAGGAATTCATCATTAAATGAAAAACATTTCACGCATTTTATCCTACAGACGTTTGCATCACTAATATCAAAATAAAGATGGGAGAAAAAGATGGCCAAGATTAAAATTGCAATGAATACTTCTGTAACGCACTGCATGGTACATTTTATTAAACTCAAATCCATAGTCGATGGGGCACCTGGATGGTTCAGTCGGTTAAGTGTCCAGCTCTTGATTTTGGCTCACATCATGATTTCACGGTTTGTGAGATCAAGCCCCGCATCAGTCTCTGTGCTGGAAACAGAACCTGCTTGAAATTCTCTCTCCTCCTCTGTTCCTCTCTCTCTCTCTCTCTCTCTTTCTCTCTCTCTCTCTCTGTCAAAAATAAATAAATAAACTTTAAAAAAAAAACTAAAATCCATAGTTGAGTGAGAAGGGTGTGTAGAAAAGGACACCTACAGTTCAGTCACAGGCCTTCTGAAAATACAGAGAGCCCACAGGTACCTCTCATGGGAATCAGGCATCCCAGGCCCATCTGTGGGGAGACTGGGGGCTGGGAGAATATATCCTTTATATATAAATACTCATGCACACATGCACATATGCACTCAAGAATGAGTAATTGGATTTGGATTAGAATAGATTGGGGTATTAATTTAGTACTCAACATCATTATAGAGATACTCTGCCAAAGAGGAAAATGTTATCAAACAGTATCATTAGAAATCCATTTTTTTTTTTTTAAGTAGGCTTCATGCCTAGTGTGGAGCCCAACGCAGGGCTTGAACTCACAACCCTGAGATCAAGACCTGAGCTGAGATCAAGATTCAGCCACTTAACTGACTGAACCACCCAGATGCCCAGAAGCCCATTTTAACAGCCCTTTCAGGTGTGTTCCGTGCCCTGAGGCATGTCTGTGGATGAAAAAGCTGTGGCTTCCATTCGTGGCCTTTGCTGGCACGGCCACTGTGAAGTGACAGCCGTGGCAGCCGGAGGTGCCGGCCAGGGTCCCTCCAGCCCACTCATCAGCAGCACCTGCAGCCCATGGTTTAGGTCCAAAGCCAGACCAAGGCTGGGTTCCCAGCGTCCTTCACGTCTCCCTCTTTGGACCATCAGCTCTGCTTACCTGCTTTCTGCCCGTCCAGTGAAAAGACTCTCCCTAGCGTCTGTAATCCATATCCTTTCACATTCCTAACATGATAAGAGAGTTTCCAAAAATGATAGCCCCGCACAGGAACTTGGGGCCATGATCTTAGCCCAAGGTCCCCCACATGGTCATCTTTCCTGGAAAATATCTTGGAATTCCTCATCTCTGTGACTGTTTGGAGATGCACACCCAAACCAAGAGGCTAAGAGGCTTATAAGAAAGAAAGAAACTATGTGGTGACCTTTATTTCTCCAAAAGATGGTGGAAATATTCTACCACAGGCCCCAGATATGCAATACAAACTTCTTGCCATTATAACTCAAAAACCAGGGATCCTTTATATGTTTCCTAAAAATCCATACTTTTACCGGCAGCCACACATAAACAGCATGGTTCTGTTTTGTTTTGTTTTGTTTTGTCTCTTTTACACTTGATAAGATGCATATAGTGCCACGTAGTCATTGCTTTTGGTGTATTATTTCAAGAACAAGGGGTGGGCTTTATTTCCCAGACTGTGGAAGCATATCCGGGATCTTACTGTTTGAAGAGTAGGGTGGGAGCTGAGGGGACAAATCCTCTCACTGCTTCCTTTCACTGCCACTATTTCTGCATTGGACACAATCAACAAAAAAATATTAATCACAGAGTCTTCTGCATCAATTAGCACCAATTAGTGCGTTTGGCTATGTGTTTTATAAGATGCCCCAAAATAACTGGGGGAGAAATGGCGTCCCCTTAAAGAACTACCTGAGCAGAGTCAACATACAGGCATTGTTTGCAGAAATGGGGGGAAATAGCCAAGATCTTGCCTCTCCCCAATGAGGCCCTCTATTAATATATACCTGTGCACATTTTTATCAGAGGAACTAATAAGAAGATAGTGAGGAAGAAAAGTTAGCTATTAGATAACAATTCTCCTGCCAAGAGCTATAATCTGACACAGATTGAGCTGGGCATAGAAGTCCATTAATGGTTCACGGCTCATACAATAATGACCTACTAACCTGACGTGGTGTAGCTCTCACATTTTGCCGTCCCCTGGGATGCTACTGTCACTGTGTTATCTATTGCCTGCTTCCCTATCAAAGAAAAAAGCAGAGCTGAAATGTATGTACGCATCCAGCTCTGTAGTTCATTGCACACCAACCCCGGCAAGCGGAGGAACAATAGATTTATAAGTTTATCCTACATTAAGCCAAACATGCCTGACTGCACTGTAAATTACTAAATAATAAACCAGGTGGTGTAAGATCCTGACTTGGACAGAATATAAAAATCTATCAACCTGTAAAATACAATAACCATAAATGTGCTATGTAGCTGATGGCTCAGGTAAACCATCCACCACCAGGACCCAAGGTTTCCGCAAGAAAACTGTAACAAAGGCATGCTAAATTGTGAACTTGGCGCCTTTTCTTTTGTGCTCCCTGCCGGCGGAGGAAAGATCACGGAGTTAAAACACTTGACTGCCCGTTTTGTTTGTTCAATTTCTTTGTCTGGAATTGGCCACTTCCCTGGAATTCTGTGATTGCTCCCGAGCTGTGGCCACACAGCTTGGGGCTGGTGTCTTCTAGGCTGACGTGCGGCTCCACTGAGGGTTCTCCGGTGCCCAAACTTCACATTCAGATGAGCCTTGAAACATTCTGCACCAGCTGGAGAAAGTGGAAAACACGGAGAAAAATGCAGCCTTCAGATGATATATACCTTCCTCTCGAGAAAAATAGCTTAAAACCGAGCTAACTCAGTAAACCCCTGTCCCTAAATGCCACACTCCCCGGCCATCCCAGAGACAGAATGAAGATTAAGGAAACTGTGCCGTATCATCCCCTGCAGCCCCCGCAAGCGAGATTCCATTTGTACGAATCGCAAGGAAAAAAAAATTAATTTATTTCAGTGAAAGATTCCAAAATGATCCCATAAATTGCAATTCCAAAACATACAAAGCTAATTAATTCCTTTTTAGGAGATTTTCAATAAGCAAACCAGGTTAAGTTTATATGATTTACAAACAGTGTTTACATTCATAGAGGTACAGCTAATTGCTACACGGTTTGACATCATTACAGGAAAATGCTTGGGGATGCAGACAGTTTAATTAGGGGTGGTTTCAAGTTCACTACATGATTACCATCACAGAGCTTTTCTAATACGCTTATGCAGTACAGTAATGCTGAAAAGTGATTACATTTTGCCCGCTGTCTGCCGAAATTTTGAATGAAAATGATAATCCTTATACCAAGGGTTGCGTTCACACAGTTTGGATTTCGTTCTGAATCACACTCACCTGCTTTTCCTCGGGCCCCATCCCTTCTTGTTTTGCACATCAGCTATACGGTGACTGTGTACAAACATTCAGACACATCGTCAACCCCCTTGGAGTGTTTCCAAATGATGCTGAAAACCTCCATGTTTTGCAAGACATTGTAGACACAGATTTTTACCATCTGCATAGTTCAGGTACCACAGCAGCGACATTTATAGATAATTGAGTTCCAAATTCCAACTCACTCTCCGTTTCAGTCAATAGCAATTGTTTTGTCAATTTTAAGTTTTAAAGTTTCATCCTGTTAAGTTTGTTGTCATCTGCAATCAACTCAAGTTCCTAATGACAATGTTGTCACTTTGGGAAGTGCTGGGAACTTGAGCGAGGCTGGAAGTCAGGGTATTCAGGTGTTGGGACACCTGGGTGATAATAAGTCCTGTCACCATCACACAAGGGCCAGCAACTTGTGTTTGAGATGTTGAACTCCACATTTATTCTTTAACCAACGCATCACTAAGAACCAAACGTATAGAAAATTCTAGAATCCATAGGAATACGCAAAAAGCCCATGATCTTCTCCTGCCCTAAAGACACTTATAATTTAGTCCTGGAGAAAAGTCATCTTAGCTGGGATTATTTTCTTTAGGGATTAAAAAAAAAAAAAATTCAAGCAATCCTGCGACAACGATTTAAACTTCAAAAATCTGACAACTCCATGCTTTTTATTGGACACACGCATATTTCTAAGTTTCAGATGAAATACAAAACGCTTTACATTCAACTGTTATCTACTCTGGATTCTGGCAGTTCAGTTCAGAAAGGTGAATAAGTAAACTAAGACTCCCCAAAGCAAATGATTTTACAGTGTAAGTAACACCTCGAGGGGTACACTGGGTTTTCTCAGGAATTTCAACACACAGGCATCAAAGAAAACAATTTTCAACAAATCTTAAATTATTGGTGCCCGAGCTTAATGAAAGAGGTCTCCCCAGCTGACCACTTCCCACAGGCCAACACCTCCGAGGATGAGGAAGGGCACCCTCTAGAAGGTGAAGCATGACCATATAGTCTCGGCGTCGGGGCCCAACAGGAAGCAAAAATTCTCCTGGTGGTTGGGTGCCCCATGGGGAATCTGTGCTTTGGAGGGCTGCTTTGACTCTTCAAGGAAAAGATTTACCTTTATCAGACGCAACTGCTAATTTTTCTGTTCACAATCAAATAACCGATTTCTAATTAATTTTAATTAACTTGGGCATCGTACCAAAGCATTACATATCTGTGTTAATAAGCAAATTGAGAAATTCCAGATGTAAAACTCTGAAGTCAACACAAATGATTGAAGCATTAAGAACTCGCCGTAAAAAACCAAGCCCCCTGTCTCTGGCAGACCACAGAGAAACATTTTCAACACATCTCGTTGGCTTTGGGCGTCCCTCTAAAGGCTCTTCAGTCTGGACTCTTCCACACCCCCCCCCCTTCTGGAAGCGTCCTCTTCCGATGCCCGGCACTCTCCCACCAGCTGTTCACCCCTCTGAAACAGATACCTGCACTACAGGTATGGCTCCAAACAGTACGTCACCTCCAGTAACGCGGAGCCCTGTTGTCTGTCCTGCACTCGGAGACAGACTCAGCACTGACTAGCGCCTAGGTGCACAGCAAAGTGCACAGTAGGTGTGCAACGCTCAGCCTTGGCTCCAGCGCTGGCCGGAGCTCCGCCTCCAGAATTTGGTCCACATCTTCAGTCTACATGCTTGTCGGCAAAGGATTCACTTTCCCCTCTTGCTGCCTCTGATTCCTGTGTGTCTTCGAACCCACCAAGCACCTCATGCTGTAGGCACTTAATAAACTGTGAATTGATGGAGGGAGGTGGGTGGGGGGATGGGCTAGACGGGTGATGGGCATGAAGGAGGGCACTTGTTGGGATAAGCACTGGGTGTTGTATGAACCACTGAATTCTACTTCTCAAACCAATATTGCCCTGCATGCTAACTGAAATAGAAATTAAATCAATCAATCAACCAATCAATAAAATTTAAAAATAAAAAAAAATTATTGTTTAATTCACTGACCCCATGGAAATTGATATACCCAGCACCCAGTCCCTGAGCAAAGATGAGTCACAGGAGACCAAGTGGAAAGTCTATACAAGCCCATGAGGATGCACATTACACAAGACTGTTGCAAATGAAATGATCACTGTAACTTCACAACAATGAAGGATTTGCATCTCCTATAAAGCAGAGCATCTTCCACCATCTACGTCCACATGCTGCACGTTAGAAACCCCTGACATTCATGGAGGACAGTCCAAGAGCTTCACAAGCCCACATCTAGGGACCCAATTCCAACAAGCTCACCTGGAATCTGTGCGCGATCAGAGATGGTTCCCCCAACTTCTGCTGATGTTCAGGCCCCTCCAGTGAGTAGCCTCATCACGGGGTGGGGTGCTCCCACAATTTTCTAGGACATTCTCTCTCATCCCCATGTAAGTTCTGAAAGGAATTCCTTCTTGGCCTGGGCTTGGGCCCCTAACCCCTGCCTTTCACTCTTGACTTTGTCCAGAACTCAGTCCCTTAGCTGTTCCTCCCTCCTTTTCTTCACTGCCTCTTCATTTCCAGCATCCACAAAGAGCACTGTGAGTGAGGACGGTGTGGGGACGGTGGTGGGTACATAACGCTTTATCATGAGAAAATGAGTTTGAGTCGTTTTTCAAGAATTAATGAGTCCACGAAGGAGGGAGGAACACCACAAAGCTACATCATAAAGCTGCTGCGTGTCACCCTGGCTCATCAGTCAAGAATTCACGGCACACCAAATCCATTTCATGGCATACAAAGTCCAAACATGAGGCTCAGCAAAATTATAAATGACTGAATGTCTGGGACCTTCCAGGTCACCTACAGACAGCCAAAACCACAAAGGTCAAATCACAAATTCCAGTGGTCGGTGGAGTCAGACCAGCCGCGTGGGTCACTAAAGCCACAAATGTTCAGTCGACTTAACAGGACACAAAAGGCTTCCAAGTCTGCCTGATTGTTTTAATTGGACTACACTAGCCCATTAACATCCCTTACCACAGAGTCTAGCTCAGATTCGTTGATTCCTGGACACTGTGAGGAAGTATATTGGTTAGGAACCTCTTCATTGCAGGTAACAGAAAACTCCAGTTGAACTGGCTTAAACAACGGGGTGGGGGGGGCGGTTATCTCAAGACACAAGTTCCTAAAATGCTTGGCAGAGCACTGATGGATACAGCAACACAGTCGAGGATCCGTCTGGGCTGCCTTTCTTCTTCCCCTCGACCTAGCTCCTTCCTTGGCCCGTCTCCCCCTCACAGTCACACGTGAGCAGCCCAACATCCGGCAGAAGGAACAGTCTCTTTGTCATTAGTTGAAATCTTTCATGGGAGCCCCCCAGCTTCTCATTGACCAGCATTGTTATCACATGTCTTCACCTAAAACAATCACTAGGGGGGTGAATGGAACAAGCGTGACTGGCTTAGACCTTGCATCAAAAACTGAAAGTAACGAAATCAATGGAGAAGGTCCCAACTCTTTTTTTTTTTAATGAAATTTGAGTTCAGATGTAGATATAAATATCTCCATACGCATTTCTACTTACATGTGTGTTGAGCTGTGATGTAAGAGTTCTTACAATGAATGATAGTCCAGTTTAAGAAGTGGTGGCTAGGCCAATCTGAAGCTACCCCTGGGAAAGGAGATACAGGCTGCCTCCCCTGAAGCACCTCACCAAGGACGACAAAAAGACCTGGACCAAACAGGGTTCTGTTAGGAAGAAAGAAGTAGGCGGCAGAGATTGGTAGTGGCCTAAAGCAGTGAGTGAAAAGGGCGACATGGTAGTCTGAGGGGAGACAACGGTCCCAGGTCCAGAGACAGAAGGGGTCAGGTAAACACACACCAGTGCCAACAGACTGCCCATGGGGCCACGTAGGTCCTACTTTGGGGGACATAGACACATTTCCAACCAAAAGCATAAAGCAGATATGGCAGGGTGTGGATTACAGGCAAAGAAAGGAACAGCTGACTTAATTTAAAAACTAGAAGCAGCATCTACGATGATCTTCACCATCTGATGAACAACTGAGCAGATCTTCGCAAACGGCATACTGGATTTATTGATTTCCTATGATGTGCTTTATGATACTGCTGAAATCATTATGTGGCTTTTAACGCGGTGTGACTCAGGAGACAGACATGTTGAGGGCTGTCATCACCGAGATGCCTTCTGCTGTGGTACTGCCTTCTTAACCTGACGCAAGGAAATTCATATTTCGTGAAGAAGGAAATTACTTTGGGTATGTATCATTCAAATCCTTAAGGATTATTGGCTAATTAGGAGCACAGTAATGTAAATTTGCCTTGTGTCAGGTTTTCAGGAACAGTAAAATAACATAATTAAGCAGTGAACAAAGCAGATCATTTAAGCCACTCTTCACTGAAAATGTATATGATGGCAAGATGTATGCATTGGCCTGGAAACGAGGAAAACCTGATCCACACCGTCGGGGCCAAAAATGGTTTCTAACAACACAGGAGAAACGGTGTAATTGATTTAAATATATTGCCGTTTCTTATATGAAGGTTTTCATCGAAGAATTCCATCAGACAATTAAACAATTCATTTAAAGGAAACAGAAGTTGCCCTTTTTGGGAAAGCACACTAAATTACATTTAAATAAGCAGAGCGAAAAGCCAAATAAAAACTTCCTAGAACTGGCAACCCTAATAAAATGAGAAAATAAAATTTTAAACGGCATTTCCCCACTCTGACTCCTCCCCAGACTTGTGGTTGCGTATGCACAATCACACATAAAAAGGGAAAGCTTCAGCTGAAACTGTCTACTCCGAATGGCCCAGGTAACCCCGATGCTGACACTAGAAGCCCATAATGTGGGGTGCTGACGGTCTTACTGTTCGCTGCTAAAAAGAGGGCTACCTCTGTACTCAAAACGCTAGAGACGGCACTTGTGAAAACAACACACTTGGAAGGGGCTCAAAACCAATTGAAAAGTGTCTTCTCTGCAGAACGTCCTGCTTCTCCGCAGAATGGGAAAGCCATGTCTGGTTTGGCCCAGACGACTCGGGGCACAGAGGAGCGGCCTCCACCGCAGGGAGTTCCTGGGCCAGGAGGGCACCCAGATCTCCCACACCCACAACCTCCAGGAGGGTGCCCAGATCCCCCCATCACCACCCCCAGGAAGGTGCCCAGATCCCCTCCATGACCTCCAGGAGGGCGCCCAGATCCAAGTCCAAAGATCCCCCCTTGCTCCAGAGAAGTGAGGGACAGGAATTGAAACAGTAAGAGAAGGCAGAGAAGGAAGGGAAATGAATGGGGTGAATGAAGGTAGACCAAGGAAAGGAAGTCAGAGAGGAGGATGCAGGGAGACAGTTAGACAGGAGGCATTTGGAGGACAGTGAGCAGAGCCGGAACAGGGGCGTGAGGTCAGCAGGCGGAGAAAGAAAAGACTGTGTGGATAGTCGGCACAGGTGGATGTGTTGAATGAAATAGTTTTGAAACGTGGTCTGCACAAGTCAGTGAGCACACCAACCGGCCAAGCAGGCAGAAGCACTCAGACCCCCAGTCTTGATCAAACACCGGGGGTCATCGCTTCACCGACGCAGGCGTTGCCAGGTAGAAAGCTGCTGGGATCGCTTCAGTGCCAAAGAGAAAAACAGGAAAGAAGAAAATCCAGGCCATCTTGATGCCAAGTAGGGTTCGTCTCAGCTGGCAAGTCAGGGCAAGGGCCAGGAAACCGCGGACCCCAAGCAAAGGCCAGAGCCGCCATAGCATGCTGTTTGCACGGATGGCCTGCTTTATAACTGCTCTTTCCCCTTGTAATTCTAGTACCTTCAAGAACCTTTCCAGGACTAACGAATGATTACAAAGTACTGCACTCCCTACCTTCTTTCCTCCCGAATCAAACCCAGTCCTTATAAGTTGGGAACGTGTCCTCATATGGGGCCCAGTGTCTACACTTGTCTGTTGATGGCCGATAATCTGTTCTCCTGGAAACACAATTCTACATGTACTGCACTTGATGCGACTCCTTCAAAGAAATCATAAAGAGCCTCACGTGAGCCGGTATATCACCTCTCTGCTCTGGCAACTCACTGTGTTTCTTGGGATCCAATGACCCCACCTTTCAGAGGGTGCCACGCTGAGGGTCACGTTCATAAATCGCAGGGAGCAAAACAGCCGGAGAACCCCTTGGCTGGTTGAACCGCTAACTCCACGTTCTCCAGAATAAACAACAGATGAGCTACAGAAATTTCAGCACGGGGCTAAAATATGAATCTCACTGCACTGACTTTTAAACCCCAAAGATTAACACGCCGTGGAGGTAATGCGGCATAACTCCAATACTAAGTGGTTCTTAGGAGTTCAGATTGAGTATCTGGTCCTTAGACTTTTTAACATGAATTTTGCCTTCAACGGTACTTGCCATCCTTTGAAAAGTGGGTCACTGTATTCTCCTGCCACAGAGTGATCAGAAGGACCAAAGAAAACAGTCATTAAGTTGACAAAATGTCCCATACATCCATGTCAGTTAAAAGGAAAAAAAATAACCAAGATCTTCCTTCTGCCACTTTTCAGGATTCCTGACATCTGTCATAAAACTCAGACCATATGTCTTTTCCTTCCATTAAGGGGAGTCGTCACATAACCGGGGCTAAGTTTCTGTCAAAAAGAATTATTGACTTATAAGCATATCTTCCCCCACCCTGCTAATGATTTCCACAAACACACCCACTGATCATCTTTTTTTATGTGCTTTACAGAAATTACTGGGAGGCCCAGGGGGCCATTTGGGGTCCTGTGCTCAGGGATTTGACAGGTAATGTTAATGAGACGCACACCCGTATTTATTTCAGGATTTATTTATTTAGAGCGGAGTGTTCTGGTTGCATGAGCCTTGCCGAGCCGGCGGTGGGGAGAGAAGGGCAGGAGGGAAGGCGAGTGAAGGGGCGAAGCCAGAAACCCCCTATCAAGCCGCAGCCCGAGCACCGTTTACTGCCTCCGCTGCAGGGACTGCATCCGTCTGCCCTCATATTGTCAGGTTGACAAGAGGAGAAAAAAAATTAACCAAAAGCCAAATCAAATAAATGTGCAACTCATAAATTCTGCAGCTAAAAATTTACCCCTGAGGGATCACAGCGATACACAGCGGCCGGCTCCCCTCCTGCCCCCGTACCGGGATGATAAGTGAAGCCGGGCTCTGGCACTGAGGACCCAGGAGGCCGCACAAGAGCAGCACCAGGCCCCCTCCTGCTGGCTCTCCGGGGTCATTCCCTCCCATCCTGCTGGGCCGAGCCCCGTGCTTCAGGCTGGCCGGCACCAGGGACCCCTCTGGGCTCGGGGGCTGGGGGGCTGGGGGGCTGGGATTCTGGGGGCAAGACTGAGGCCAGCAGGCCCAGACCACCCGCTCCAAAGTGTGCCACACCATGTCCCTTTCGGCTCCAATCTAATGAGCACCACTCTTGCTCGCAACGATTCAACCAAAAGTCAGGAGGAAGCAGTCTTCGGAGAAAGCCAGCCCGCCGCCTTCCACCCGGAGGCAGACAGCAAGGGTTTCATGGTGAATCTGTTCATCACCCCTCTCAAAGCAGGTGCCCCTGGCGTGTCTGTAGAGCGTTATCTGACTTGCATTCGTGTTTGGGAACATTAGGCAGTACAGCCAGAGGCCCCAGACACAGAACATCCACAAAAAAGACTTGCAAAATAACGGGCGATCCCATGCCACCCTGGTTTCCCAGAAGAGTGCCTTCTGACTCGGAAAAACTGGCAACCCCTTACCTGCAGAGCTGCATCTCCTGGCGGGACGATGCCGCTCCCCACACCCCTGCTCCCCAACGCATGGTAAGGGCAGGAAGTCACAGCGCATCCTTCACGACTTGGGCTGGTTCAACCTGAGAGCAGAAGAGATAAAAAGCTATCAGAGCGGTTACAAATCAAAGAGCTGGACAAGGGGTCTGATGTGCTTCCAGATGATTCATACGAACTCAAACTTGATTAACAGATTAGTGCAAATGTGCCGTACATAGACTTGCCAAACCTTCCGTCACAAACGGAAAATGGAAAAGAGAACCGTCAGAAACAGCTCCAATCAGAAGCGTCAGTAGAGCTTTTTCTCCCAAATTGCCAAGACGTATTAGCGTGCTTTTGCCCTCCACATAATTTGTGGTGGTTTCATACAAGGCATCTGTAAACTAACCTCAATAAGTAAATGTGTGAAGGGGTGCCGGGGGGCTCACTTGGTTGAGCATCCGACTTCGGCTCAGGTCATGATCTCGCGGTTCATGGGTTCGAGCCCCGCATTGGGCTCTGTGCTGACAGATCAGAGCCTGGAGCCCGCTTCGGATTCTGTGTCTCCCTCTCTCTCTGTCCCTCCTCCACTCACACTCTGTCTCTCTGTATCTCTCTCTCTCTCTCTCAAAAATAAATACACATTAAAAAAATTTTTTAATAAGTAAATGTGTATACACACACACACACACACACACACAAACACATCTATATGCATTTTTAGTGGGAAACATTTAAATATATCTCCACTAATGCAAAGTTTTTTGCAGCTTCTTCGAGATAAAAACACAGTGCTGGCATCATAATACTTCTCTATTAACTGGAACTAGGAATTCAATACATCTGTTTGTCTATTCAGGCTCACATATGTAACATTGCTTTCCATCAGCAAATGTTTTCAACTTACAAAGTCCTTACTTTTAAAGCATGCATTCAAGAGGATAGCCAAGGAAATTTTCAACATGCCCTAACGGAGACTGCTGGGTTTTGTAACAGAAAAGTAAACAGCGGCTGCTGTACCAAACTAGGTTGGACTGCAGATTGTAATAAAACTCAATCTTAAATGATGCAGTAGGAACCCTTGAACGTGACAACAGGTTTTAAGAAACAGAGCATGGTTTTATGTTTTTAAAATAGGAACAAATGAGTCACTGTCAAAAATGTTTCTTGTTAATAATTATTTGCCATCAACACTCTGTTAAATTAGGATTTTCTCCTTCTGCATGGGCAATAAAAGAATTGATTAGCTGTCACTTTTAGGTGCTGAGTGACACCTATCTGAGTTGGAAGGGCCTCTCTCTGCCGTTTTGTTTCCACGACTGTAGGCATTTTGACTAAAGTTCTATTCCGAGTCTTTTTGGCTTTGTCCCTGAAATTCTGAGCCTGCATTCTGGAAAATGCACACACAGGAACTGTTCTCTCCAAGAGGAGGCACCCTGAGATCTGCAGGTCCTTATTTCCTATCACGAAAGAGAAGGCCAATAAATCAACTAAAGGTAAAAGTAAAATCCGTAATAACCCGTTGCCACTTCTTCCCCTCCCACATCGCAGCACATAAAACTTTGTGTCAAAAGGTCTCACGTCATGAGAATTAATCAGAAAACTCTTAAAATACTCTCTGCGCCTACTTCTGATGGCTAATTTGGCTTCCCTATGGCGAAGCACTAATTTTTTATCTCAATCAATTGGTACAATATCCTTTTCCATCAATCACAGGGGGTGGGGAACAGTAAAACCGCACTCTTTTGTGAGTGTAAAGCAAAATTAAGCCGAAAAGGAAAAATGGTTTTCTGCCCAGGAAAGCCTGCCATAACCATGGCAAACAAAGAGAGTGCAGGAAGGAGAGTGGAGAAGGGGGAGAGAACAGACGCTTCAGAGGACCCAGGGGAAACCTTACAAATAGCTCCACCAGAGCAGAAGGAACCTCAAAAGCATCAGAAGGCCAAATGCAGCTGAGAGGAAGAGCCAATAAGAAAGTCAACAAGGTGCCTGGACCAGATGGGTCTGACGGGTGGATGTGAACAAGTCACAGCTCGACAGGGAGGATTACCGAGGCCGGGAGAAGACAGATTGAGCTTTCCTTTCCCAGGAAATGAAAGGGAAGTGCCCAGAATGGCTGAGAAAACACAAGCCTTGGTGGAGAGGAAAAGAGAGGAATTGTAAAAGTTAACTCCGGCTTTTGAAGAAGCCAGGAAAAGACCGGAGCGTGTCAGGTGGTGGGGACATGCCCAAGTGAGGAGAGAGGGCAGAGGGCGGCCACCCCCACACCCCCAATGCAGAACCCACAGGTGGGGAGCACCAGCCGCCCCCAGCCTCGCCCCAGACCACATCTGCCCTGCTTCCAGGCCTTCCTGCTACGCCTGCCACCATCTTGCCTGGTTGGCTCCTGGCCCAATCAGCCCTCCCGCGGCTGCTACTGAACACACACCAGAGCCGGATGTCTCCCACCCGCAGGTCCCCTGCCGCCGTCTTCTAGAAGTGACGATGGCATGCTTCATTGCTTTTGAGGAGGAGCAAGACACTGTGACAGCCAGGGACTGGTGGCTCTGACTGGCTTTTCTAGGTGCCAGGCCCACAAACCGTGTGCTCCTTTGTGCAGGCGTAAGGGGCCGGGCACCTTTGTGACTGCTCCCAAAGTGGAACCAGAAACTCAGCTCTTGTAAGCCGCAGACAAAGCAAATAAAAACACTTTTCTGATCATGCGTGTGAAGCCGATGTAAGAAAATCTTAAACCAGGGGGAAATAGGTTGTATCAATGTTTTCTGTTGGAAAAGATGCCTGAGCGAGCCACCCTCTTATTGCACCTGGCCACCCATCCCTAAAACAGAGATCAAATAGACAGCTGCGCATCCCAGAGCAAGGCACGCAGAGGTACTGCTGTGCTAGATGCTTTAAGCTTCCCCAACACTTACGTCAGCTTGTTGGGCCCTCACTGCAGCCTTGTGCAGTGAGTGCCAATGTCCATTTTAAAGCTAAAACTTAGCTCAACAGGGTCAAGCGACTTGCTGGACACCCAAGTAGAAAAATCACATGCTAGGGGCGCCTAGGTGGCGCAGTCGGTTAAGCGTCCGACTTCAGCCAGGTCACGATCTCGCGGTCCGTGAGTTCGAGCCCCGCGTCGGGCTCTGGGCTGATGGCTCAGAGCCTGGAGCCTGTTTCCGATTCTGTGTCTCCCTCTCTCTCTGCCCCACCCCCGTTCATGCTCTGTCTCTCTCTGTCCCAAAAATAAATAAACGTTGAAAAAAAAAATTTTAAAAAAAATAAATAAATAAATAAATAAATAAAAGAAAGAAAAATCACATGCTAATGTGGATCCATACATAGCCATAGCCATAGCTGAACACCTGACTTCTGACTTCAAGTGCCACCCCCTCCTGTGCCACAGCCAATGGCTGGGTTCTTGGGTCCTGCTGGGACACCTACAGAGAAGGGAAGGCTTTGTAGAGCAAAGGCAAGAAGGTTGCCAGACTTAGCCACTGAAAATATCGGATTCCCAGTTAAATCTGAAACGCAGATCAAATATTTTTTTAGTATAAGTATACCCCATGCAATATGTAGGACATACTTACACAAACAATTTTTATCCGTTGTTTACCTGAAAGGCAAATTTAACTGGACGCTTGGCATATTATCTTGCAGTCTGATAATTTCTTCCAATCTGGGGGAGAAAGTGCTGGAACAGGTGAAAAGTCCGCAGTGACATGCCCTTCCCAGAGGCCGGGCGACTGTTGAACATTTCATTCTTTTTGAACCACTTTCTCCTATTATTTCATCAGCTTCCCCCTACAGAACTAGGACATGGGCATCATTAGCCCCACATCATGGACAAAGGAAACTGTCACTGAGCTTGAAGTGACTTAGGAAAGTTAGTGACAGAGCCAGGGCACAGGTTCCCTGAGGGTGAGTCCAGGGATCTCTATTTAAAGTGAGAAATTATGCCCTGACCAATCTTCAACCATTGAACCGATACCATCCAGTGCCTCTTAAGAGCCATGGATGCAGTTTCCTTTTCCTATTTTGAATCCAACAGCATGGAAATGTAAACCACGTAGGTGAGATCAACATCCTTGGTCAACACATAGTCTACAATGCAGAAGGGGATCGGTATAGCAAAGGCACGCTGAAATAGCATGGAGAGTATGGGACCCAAACTCTTCTGAAGGCCCAAAAGCTTAGAATAGAAATGATTTGAAAAAAAAAAAAAAAATTTTAGAACGAGGTAGATTCATTATTCTCATTTCCATGTTCCAGATCTATTAATTTAGCCTCTAAAGTAATCTTTGTCCAGGGTGCATAACGGTCTCAAATACTCCTGATATCAAAGCTTTCTTTCCTTAAAAGGCAAAGATAATATGGGCTGGGTATTCTTTCCCTACACATAATTCATTTAAGTCAGAAATGTTCTCAGATGGCTTCTTTTTTTCCCACTCTCCAAGTTTACGTGCACCATGATCCTGGAAGATATAAATTACCAGTGGGAGAAGGGGGCAAGATTGCTCCCTCCCAAGACACAAACACTGCGATTTCATTTTCCTGATACTTTTATTTTGCTGCTAATAAAATTGGGTGGTTAAACCTCCATGGTAGAGTATGAGTATAACACCAGAGTTAAGCTTTAACACCAGCAAAAACTCTATTAAAATGTTGCCCCAGAGACTGTAAATTTGAATTCTGGCACTGCTGGTCAGGTTGGGCCTGAAAACTAAGGAGAGGAAGTTCCTAAAGTCTTGCTGAACAGGCCACACAGATGGATTTTCTTTTTTTTTCCCTTAGACTAATTTCCTCATGGAGAGGAAAAATATAACGAGGTAAGGCCTCAAAATTCTGAGCTGACTTATGAGAAGAAATGAGCCATAAAGAAGCAGAGAAAGGGTCTCCTGCCACACGTGTGCTTGGCCTGGCTGGGGAAGCCCCAACAGATGAGGGCAAGAAGTACACGTGATATCCTGTGATGTGGGTTAAAACCTAGTTCGTGGGAAGAGCTGTTTTCAGAAAGACAACACGAAAAAGCAATCCAGCGGGGGGAGAAAGAAGCCTTGTTCTGCACAGTCGGGATGCACAGTGTGACGTTCCTGGGTTCTAGAGCCAGCTCTCCCCTAGACATGCCACCCATTGACCATCCGACCCAGAATCTCCTTGTCAGCCAAATGCAAGCTATAGTCCAAGGTGACTGAGAGGGTCACAGCTTCAAAAAATACATATATATTAAAGTGCTTGGAGACTCAGAAAAGAGAAAGTCGTTTCAGAACATGGCAAATGGTTTAAATTCAACGTTTGTTGGAACTCTCTTGCTTAACGCTAAAAATCTCCTTTAAAGTGAACTAAGGAGAAAAAGTCAGTTGCTGACTTCTATCGATCAGCAAGAAGGAGTTTTTAAAACATTATTTGAAAAAGCAATATTCATAATATCAACAAAATGTCAAGAATTATAAAAACAAACATAAACACTTTCAAGTGGGCTTACATTTTATACGGCATAACCGGTAGCATGAAAATCAGTAAAATTCTTTTCGAACTGGTGAAAAAATCCGAAGAAATTCCGCAACAGACATGGAAACTAATAGTCTATCCGAGAGTAAGAACAAATTAAAAGGCAGGTGATAATTGACAGCCAGGTTATCAAAACTTGTTGCGGTCTTTGAGCGAAGGCACTAGCAATATTCACGGTACAGCATGCTTGCAGGGCGGCCGTTCAATATACATTTTACTAACACAATCAATGAATTTAGCAAAGACGTGTTTAAGAAGAGAGTATTTGAGGATTAGGAGCAGGTTTCAGAAATGAAATGGAGAATAAGCTAACAAATCTATCAGAAATAAGATCAACAACTTAAAATTTAAACCAATCTTGAGCATATATTTGAACTTGGATATGCAGAAATGGTACACAAGTCCCTACGGTTCAGCGATACACTCAGAGGATCAGCAGCCCTATAGACGGTTAAATTACTCAGAAAGCCAGGGAATTTATCAAACATGAATTTCAAAGTGGATTCTGGCCTCCAGGAAAAATGGAAGTGCCCATTAATGTACATACAAAATAAATGTTGTCTGCCAGCTCTTTACACTATTTATTTTTTGGGCCACAAATTGGCTAAAGGTTTTTAATTTACATAAAGTGGGACAAAGAGCCTACTCCCTTTGATAGAAGTAATCTGGGTCCAAGTTGTTCAAAACTAGTCACAAATACTAAAAATGTAACCATTGCCCTGACAGGTACAACACAAAGAAATAATTTGCCCCATTTCACATCTCTTGGTGCATTATTTATAACCAACTCCAATTTGAGAATGTTAACATTAAATAGGTTTCACACATGGAAGAAATTCGTACAAACCCATCATATATTATGAATGATAATTATTACAGCTCTGCAAAATTTGTTAACGCAGATGGGCTGGAGTTGAATGAACATCGAAGTATGCAGTAGTCTTTAGAAATTTAGATAGCATTTAGCTCGTAACCTCAATATTTGTTTTATTGATCAAAAGAAATGTTAACTTCATCTGCTGTTGACAGATAATTTATCAAAAAAATGTTTTAAATAAGAGAATATTTCATAGCTAAGATGGCTCGGGAAATCGGTGACTGGCCTTTAGGTCTGAGCTGCCCCCCAGGAGACAGGTGGGGCATCATCTGTGAGGTGACCAGATCCCAGCCCAAGGGAAGGAAGGAAAGTAGACTGGGGGGTGGGGGAGGGGGGGTTGGCCGAAAGTGGATGCAGGTCAGGCGTTATCCCACGGGGTAACTCCACATGACCCCCCACCTCCTCGCCCAAGAAAACTTGACATACAGAATAAGATTCCTCTTTCTAAAGATAACTCTTCTAGGTCCACATGTGCCAAGCACTTGGAAATGCGTCCCCCACAAATACCCAGCCTTCACAGCCTTCAGTCCACTATTAGAGTAAGTCTTGCTGACTTTCCTCTTTTGTTGAGTGATTTCCATGGTAAGTGCTTCTAACGGAACATTATTGTTTTCCCCCTAATCCCACAGCAACTGCCCAATAGCTAACTGGCTGGCAAAGCCACACACACCATGGGTCCAAACAGTCAAGCCCCCTGCCATTCATATCTAATGGCATCCAGTAGTGGGAATTCATGTGACCTGACATCGAAATTCACATTGCCTGCTTTTCCAGGTGACTGTAAGTCCTCCTCATGTGTCCTTATGACATCACCCTCCTACACGCAGATAGGTGAGAGGAGCAGATCACCTCTTGGCGCATCTCGACAAGGCATGGTGCTCTGGAATATTCCTTCTGACCTGAAAGTCCCAGAAATTGTATGTTTTTTAATGTGCATGCCCATCTCCTGCTGGTGCACGAATGCACAAAGTGCCTCCTCTTTGCAAAGATGGGGAGACACTCCCACAAGATACGCATCTGTCATCACACAAGAGACAGCACCAGTCAGGCTGCAGGTTAGACCATGTGCTTGTGATACACCTTTCGACCACGACTGTGGTCATTCCTCATCAGCCCTGCTGCTGCACATCAGAGTTTGGAAGTCCTGCTTTGCTCTCATTGACTGCAAAACTTTCACGTGAATCCCTTTTCTGGGCTGCCTGGACCTGAAGGACTATGGGCATTTTGCAGAGATGAGCAGGAACTGAAAACACATTCCATGCTCAGTGTGGATCAGAGCTACCGCCTCCAACACCGGCACACAAAGTGCGCCAAGTATCAAACATCTAGACTGTATTTGCCCCAGACACCGACTTTGGCCTCACCCATGATGGCCAGCCTGACCCAGGACACAGCCACCCTTTGCCAATCCACCTCTTTATCGACAGGATCTCAAGCAAGAGCCAAAGGTTTGGGTCTCCTCGTGATCTGTGTTGGGGGAGTGACAGCAAGACCGCTTGGTCCTTTGCCCAGAGCAGTGGCCAGGAAGTAGTCTTACCCCTTCCCCTCCAAGCCCCACTGTACCATCACTGGATGCTTAGGAGAACCCGTGAGGCCACATTCTCTGTCCCTCCCCACCGGCAGGACCAAAAGGTGTTCACTCTGGTCTGACTAGTCCTTTTGTGCCAAGAAAGCCAAACAAGGCAACGCTGTGTCCAGACCCTGGAGTGAGAGGGCACCTCAGCCCTTGGGTAGTTCTCCACACACGTCTCTCTCGGTCTTCTAGGGCTCCCATCATGTAGTGTTAACTCAAGGTTGGCTTCTCTCATTGGCGTGTAGACGGGCACCTCCTCCCTGTGTCCTCACATAGTCTTTGTTCTGTGTGTGCCTGTGTCCAAATCTCCTCTCTTCCAAGGACCCCCGCCATGCCGGATTAGTAGTACTAGATTATGGCCCACCCGTACAACCTCATTTTACCTTAATCACCCCTTTAAGCGCCCTATATCCCAATGCAGTCAACACTCTGAGGCCCTGGTAGGACTTTAAGATGTGAATTTGGTTGGGGGACAGTGCACAATTCAGCCCCTAACAGGCACCCACCTGGTTTCCCTCCCCCTTCCGAGAAGCTTGCTTAGGCCACAAAGAGTTCATTACCAAAAAGGCCGCTCTCAACTGGAAACAACGTCTGCCCAGAAATGACAAGTGATAACGCCATGGCTGCAAGAGGAATTGGAAGCGGTCCTACCCAAACGCACAGGACAGCCTGGGGTGGCATATTTCACAGCACAAAGCCTGCTCACATGCCTGCAATCTTTGATCCTTCAGCCCACTCAGTGAGGGAGGCTGGGGAGGTATTAATCAATGAACACAGATTAATTTATGAGATGACGATATGCAGAGTAAGTTGCCCAAGGTCACACAGCTAATTACGGCCCAAGTCTTGAGACGCCAGGAACATGCTCCTTCGACTACCCCTCGTGGTCCCCTGTGCAATAAAGGGACGCCTGGAATACGATTTCACAGCAGTTCCTTCAAGTTAAAATGTGTTTATCATCTTGCATAAGTTATGACCCCAACCTTCCCACAAGAAGATCGTATCACAATAAAAAACACACATGGTGCAGGTGGCTAACATGATTTATTAAATTTTCTCAATTTCATGTATAGGAAGTTCCTCCACACAGGAAAATTTTCTAAATATTGAAAACATATGTACATAGGACAAAGCTCAGAGAAAAAAAGGTTTATTATAATACATCACACATAATAAATGTTTTTTTAACAAAGTCTGTATGAACTTTCCACATTAATCAAAAGTGAATGCTGCATGATTCTGTATAATTAACCAGGAAGTCATATTACAAGTGATAAATATCACAGACAATAACGTGAAGCGAACGAATATTGACCTTAAGTGCTCATTAATAATGCGGGGTTTTTGATGGTCCACAATGCAATTATTACTTAGTTAATTGCAGGGTCAAGTTTCCCAAAGATTAATAATTAGACTTACAGTGGCCTGTTCATCAGAGGTTTAATAAATGCTAAAAGAGGCCCCTTTAGGCTCCCTTCATATCTGAATCAGAACCTCAGCCCTTTGATTTCCTGCTGTCCTTGCAAAGCTAGGGACTTGAGAGAAGGAAACATATTCCATGCTAGGAGGGAGCCCCTGAGATGTTCTGACTGTCACTAGAAAAAGATGTGCTTGAGACCCATGCCAAAAACTTGAACCTTGGCTTTGGGAATAAGGGGCTATCTCAATCACATTAGCAGGGGGACAACAGGCCTCAGCAGAGTCCGTGACCTCCAGGATGAGTGCTGCCCCCAGCCGTGGTGAATGTGACACAACTAGGACAGAGGCTAATGGTGCCTAGAGAAAGTCACACAATGACTTTGTGTTCACCAGATGTGGGAACGAGGAGACAAAATATACCCTGGCCAGTCAAAACATTCCATCTCCTTTTCTGTACCTTTTTGGCCAACAGGCTCCTTTGTAACCCAAAACAGGATGCCCCTACCTCTTCAGCAGTCTCCTGTCCCCACCATGGCAATGAAAACCCTACTGATGAGTAGGTCCCAGTGCCATTTGTACTTCTTCGGCAGACAACACGCCCCATGAGTCTGAGTATCCCAGCCTTTGAGCTTGCCCCCTGAGCTCTCCCGCTTCCTCCTGCTCTCATGACACCTGACCCTCATCCATTCCTCAAAATTCAGTTGAACTACCACCTGGTCCAAAACACCTTCCCACTCAATCTCAAAATCCAAGTAGCCTCTTTATCTGCACCCAATAGTACATGACTCACCTCTCCTTTATGGCAGTCAGTTTGGATGGTAGACATGGGTCTTGTCTTCCTTCTGCCCCCCTATACACCGGAAGCTACTTATGGCCTGGGCTGGGTGATCCTCACTCCACCCCTGACACATGCTCAGCCAGGTGTCCTGCTTATGGTAGGTGTGAAGAAAAGCTTGGTGAATTGGATGTGTAGGTGAGGAGTGAGGACTCCATTCCGAGTTGCAGGGGCAGGTTGAGTAGAGTGCAGATGAATGGGGGACCCCCATTCCATGATGGGCGTGCCACAGATGGGCTCCCCAGGGAAACCCAGGAGACTGAGATGCCCACCTTGATAAGTCAAAGACAGCTGGGGACTTTAGGGCGGCACAACTTTGGAAACAGCTAAATGTCCAATGGTAGGAGATCAGTTTCATAAATATGGCACATACACTTAACAAAAGATTGAAGAATCATGTTCTAATAAGTATAAAGCAGCATGTATGGTAGAACACAAGTATATGAGAAACATCACCAGAGGACAGACTGATGCACAAAAATGAGAATGGCGGTTGTGACCAGGCCGTGGGATCGCCGCTGACATTTTCTATTTTACAATTTCTGCTTCTCTGTATGTTCCGAGTTTTCTGAAATGAATATCTAACATATGAGAGGGAGAGAAGTGTGGTGGGATTCACCCTTGGCTCTGTGAGGGCGACAGGAATCTCTATAAAAATTCAAGAAACTGGTCATGTGCTCTGAGCCAAAGCGCGTGTAGCAGCTGAGGACCCACTGGAAAGGCCGGGCCAGGAGTGTCCATGGGCCTCTTGAACAATGTGGAACTGCCCCTCCGTGAGCAAGTGAAATACAGAGGCATTTCGGAAAAGCCAGAGCAAAGTGCTAGGAGTCCAGATCTCCCGGCCTTCCTCCTTCCTCCTTTGTCCTCCTCCATGGCCCCGCACCCACTTGTCCAGAGCCAGACCCAAGCCAGAGGCCACGGGCTAGTACCAGGGCCATCCTTCCACTGTCACCCACCTCTGGGCCTGTCCACCTTCTCTCCGGGACACCCGCATTCCTCATGCCGGAGGCAGACCCAAGCTGAGAGTCCCCACTCCTTCCCCACTCGCTCCTCCCCGCACTCAAGAACTGAAAGTCTCTGTCGTGGTGTGTTGGAAGCAGTGACCCAGAGGTGAAAATTCCTTGTCCCGTGACCAATCCCTTGGGCCAGCCAGTCACCTTTATTTACGGTTCCTGTGAAAAGACCGTGCTGTGAATTTCCACTCTGCCCTCATATGCCCACTAATGAGATCTCATTTCATACAGACTTATCTCCACCTTTTGGGGACCTGCAACTTCTCAGTGCCCACAAAAGGCTGCAGCCCTCCCCAGAAGCCTTCACGGGCCAAAGGGGCCTGGCTTATCTGTGAGGCACAAACTCAGACCCCTCTCTGGTGGCACTAACTATGCCCGTGCCCGTGAAGAGCGTCAGATTTCAAGCCGAAACCAAAATAAAAGAAATGGCATCCTGGCAGCACTGTATTTTATGTCTTATTTTTATTTCCTTAACTTGTCTTTCAGCGTAAACCGTCGATGTTGTTCTAAGAGGTCACTTTTATACGCCGCAACACCACCAAACTATTTAGGCTTAAAATGACACTACTGTTTAAGACCCAGTAATTTTCAGAACACGTGATTTACTGTGGTGGCGCTCCAGAAGACTCATTTCATACCTCCAAGAAGGACTAGTCAAAGTGTTAAATAAACATGAAGCCTGTGCCTTGTTTTCTTTCCAAAAGTGCAAACACTGTGTTACTCTAATGATTAAATACCGCTCAACACACAACCAAGTAACTATTTCACAGTTGTCTCTTTCCCGTGGCTTCATTTTATGTATTAATTATTTTCTGTTCAGACAAAGACTTTAATTAGGAGTCATAAAGGGTTTCTGAAGAGTGAATAAGTAGTTTCATCCACATTAAACTGATAATAAACAGACATTTCTAAAACAAGGAGGTGCCCATGTGCAAGCCTTAACTAAGCCCGAATCTATTAACCACAAACTAAACTCAGCCTCATAAAATATTGTTTGGGGATGTTACATGACAGTAAAAATGATTCAGATTGCCTTTAGGTCCTTAAAGAGGAAATAAATTAATTGAAGTTTGGTGGGTATTAAAGGTTGAAACTTGCCTTTGAATGTGAAAAATTCAACCAATATTATCTTAAGCTCCTAACGCTGATTATTAAAAATTGTTTGATTCTTTGAAACGACAGTACAAAAGCAAAAAAAAAAAAATTTAAATGTAACAGCTTTTTAAGGACAAGAGGCAAATATATGTACACTTGATTACGATGAATCTGGGGGGGAAAAGGAAAGAGAAATGAATTCTGCCCATTAGGCTGCAAAGTCCAGTCTCCATTCTCTGAGACGGAAAGTACGTCATCAACAACGTCCAGACAGCGGAGCTCCAAGAAGCAATGCATCATGCCTTTCTTAGCTATTTGTGGGGAAGGTTTGACTTCAGACACTAGAGCAGCTCCCTTCTCCAGATGCCGCTCGGAGACCACGCCTGGTGTCCCCACCATCAGTCAGCATGGGGGGGGACCCACAGGTGAATGCATATCCACCTTAATTCTTGGTGTTATTCTACACATTCTTCTGGAGCTTGGTGCCATCTACCTTGTTGGTGCTGGTCAGGTGCTGTTGGCTGGTGCCCTAAGTTCTCAGAACCCAACAATCCTTCTAAGGAGTGTCCTGTCAGGGACTCCAGTGTTGGGAGAGGCGGGCTGTCTCCTATTTAAACTTTGAGAGCAAGCACACCTTGGGATCACCTGCCCGGGAAGACTGCCCACCCTCTGGGCCAATTCGATGCCCTCCTGGCCTCCGTGGGGCCCACCTGAGCCCCACACACATTCTCTTGCAGACTGGTCAGGTGGAGGTCTTGCCTTACTGACCTGCACAACCCCAGCCTCGCCCACAGTTGGCACAGATAAAAACTAGTAAAGTGAATGGAGATGAGTCTCCTTCAGCCCCTGGCACCTGAGGCTATTTCGGCTGCATGCGGAGCAGGGAGTGCGCCTGGCTACCGGCATTGCCCTAAGTGGCTCCTGTCAGCATCACCCACATCAACATGCCACCTCGTCCTGGGCTGGCTTCCCAATGGACAGTTTCTTCTTCACAAAGGTATCCGCCCAGCCACCTGGGGCAAAAGCTGAGTGAGGCAAATCACAGTGTTCTGAAGGGCTGGCCGTTCCAGTGACCGTCCCTGGCCTGAGCCACTGACCGGTTGAGGGCTCCAAGTCAGGTGGGGACAGCCACCCTCCTCAGACCTCGTCACCTGAGAATGCTGACTGTGGGGTGCAGGCCGAGAAGGAGAACTGGTCACCCAAATGGGGCAGCAGGTCCCCGGGGACGCCGGTGGTAGGATGGAGGGCACCGTCTGCATCTCCTTGCTGCCAGGGCACCCTGAGTGTCTTACACCGGGAGCAGCCTGTCGATCTTTCATTGTCCTCAATCTCGTCTTTAAGGAGAAATGCTCTGAAGGACTTTGTTTCCACTGCGGGAATCCCAGAAGAAATAGAAGGATGGCAGAACCGGCTGGGAGGGGCAGGGGCGGGAAGTTTCCTGACTCTGGAATCCTCCTAAGCTGGAGGCTGGCCTTAAAGGTGTGGCCATGGTCACGTTAGAGGGAGGTGCCCACACCCGCCTGTCCCTCACACCACCTCCCTGGAGCAGGCATGACACCTCTCCTCCACCAGCACATTTCTGGTGCCAAGCCTGCCTGTCCTACAATGTTTCCTTGCTCCCTTCATCCCAAGCTCCCCACCCACTCTAAACCCAAAACTCCCACTGCCTCAATCCCCAAGCCACCCAGGATACCACACCTCAACCAGAGAGGAAAGGGCATCTCTGACCAGAAGAACTGTGATGTGTGTGAGCTCCACCTGGATGAGCACGGAGCACCCAGGGCCTGGGACCCCAGCCCTCAGGAAGCCGGGGACAGGACCAGTCTCCATGTGCACATGTCATTAAGACAAACCTAAGTGGGGCGGCCGGGTGGCTCAGTCTGTTGAGCATCCAACTTTGGCTCAGGTTGTGATCTCATAGCTTGTGGGTTCAAGCTCCGCGTCGGGCTCTGTGCTGACAGCTCAGAGCCTGGAGCCTGCTTCGGATTCTGTGTCTCCCTCTCCCTCTGCCCCTCCCCTGCTAATGGTCTGTCTCTCTCTGTCTCTCAACAATAAATAAAAATGTTTAAAAAAGACAAACCTAAGCTACAAAGGATGTAAGCAGAAGAAGGAGTGATGGCTGAATGTGGTCATCCCCTGGATGAGAGCTTCCAAGGAGCTGCTGCTCAGGATGTTACCCTTGTCAGGTGACCATGGTCGGCTGTTGCAGGTGATTAAACCAGAACGTCACTTAAATACACCTGGCTGTCAGCAAAGATGGGCTTTGTGGGAGAACGAGCTCCAGACGGGACCCAAAGAGCCGGTGCCTGACACAAGCTGTTGAGCATCAGCCCCACTGTCACACTCTGCCTACGTGGGACCACGGCGAGGACTATGTGAGATGGTCCCAATTCAACTAATGTCCGTCTCCTCAAATGCACAGGGCAGGTTGTCCGCTCCCAATTTTATTCCTCATAGGACACTGGTTTGCATGCCTCCCTGACCTCTACCCTGTTCGCATAAACACATCCTACAGAAATCATCTCACAAATGCACCCAGATCATGAGCACCGATGCCCATGGCAGCAGCTTTCCAGAAGTGCAGGGCTAGAAATAACCTGAGTGTCCATCAGGAGGGGCTGAAAGAGAGACAATCACGCCACGGCCCTGCTGTGCACACGGTGCAGCCGGCAGAGAAATGGGCTCGCAGGACGAGTGCCCAGGGGAGGGGGTGCCAGCTTTCACAGCCATACGTATGGTACAACCCCGTCTGTGCAGAAACACAAAAAGAGGCAGGCGGGCAGACAGAATGGCAGAGAGCAGAGCACTCGTTGACGCGCACATGTGTGTGTACAGAAAATAGGATGACCTCTCACTTGACTCCCTTCGTGCTGTTCATAAGACACAATAGAGCCCAAAGAGAACTTTCCTACAGTCAGAGCAAAGACCTTTGCCTCCTGTCCTCACCGAACAGAGAGAGAACAGGTTGAGCGTATGAAATGTGATGGTGACCTACCCAGGAGAGAGAGAGAGAGAAAGGAGGGGGGTGTGGCGAGCGCAGGAATGAGGAGACTACAGACAAAACAGCCAGGTAGGAATGTAAGACACGCTTAATTCGCGGCACTGTCTTCCTTGTGTCCGCGAGGCGTTCAGGCTGTCGCTAAGCCCCAACGACACGTAGCACACACAAGTACAAAGGAGCCAAGCATGAAACAGGCCTAATTGGGAACTCAGAGTGGAGATCCAAAAAAAAAGAAAAAAACTAAACAAACACAAAAATAAAAGCAAAAGTGTAGCGCAATGGTGAATGTGTTCAGAAAATGTCAGCTGCCAAATGTTTGCACTTAGAATTCCATCTTCAGTTGGGTGGAAATGTCCATGGATCCCAGAACGCTGGAATAAAACTCCATGTGGTTCCATTTTTATGGGTGAATCTGAAACCAGGTGGTTCTGGAAAGAGAGTTCCCACAGCCCTTGCCCTCTCGTGGTTTCTCCGGATGCTTAGAATGGTTTCCTAAAATGAAATTACAAACATGAATCTCTTCTATGCAAGCAAACTTTCATACCAAGTACGCCAATTACAGGCTTGTCATTTTCCCTTTGTAAACCCCGATTTTTAGCCATAAAAAATGTGCTTATGATACAACTTTTTGAGCTCAAAAGAATCATTTGGGAGGGGTTTTGGGGGGGGGTGGTGGGGGGGGGAGGATGGGGGAAGGGACTTGCAAATGTCTTCTTAACTCCCTTAAGGGGAAACAGTCATATACAAGTTAGTCATTCCTAGTTTTGATCACAATTCAGGGATTCTCTATCAAATTGTTTCTAAATTAAAAAAAAATGTTAAGTCATAAGATAACCTTTTCTAAATTATTAGTAGAGGGTCTCCTGGAGACGGAGAGGAAAAGAATGGGTTTGCGCAGAGGGAAGCAAGGGTTTTGTGAGACAGGGTAGACAAGGAAGTATGTGAAATGTCTCACACTGTTTGAGAATGAGCATATGCGTGTACTGATAAGTGCCCCCTGCCAGATGTGTCTCTGATACCTGGGCACCATGGCGGGGCGGGGGGGGCGGGGGAGCCCGGCACAACAGGCTTTGAAACCCAAGTTGGAATGGTCCGTCATTAGGGGCATTAAGCTATATTCTTCACATTATTGCAATGGAGCTTCTTGCGTGTGGTTTAATATAGCTATACCTTTTCCTAACAGCCACATACTCTAACTCTGACACATTTAAAGACAGAAGATCTACAGGGAAATGTAGAATCAAGAGCCATAAGACACTGGGTTACAGTTCATGAGAATTTGCAATTTAAGTGTATGATGACTAAAAAAGAGCTGTAGATGCAACGAGAAATGTATCTTTCAGCCGCTACATCTACACGTGGGTTAATTAAGTCACCAACGTTCTGCAGAGAAAAGTGTAAAACACCGCGATCAAGTGAACTCTTCTGCAGGGTTACACAATTTATAACCCGCACCATCCTTGGAGGAGACGTGGGGGAGCAGCTCTCCCTGCCAGCCTTGCAAAGAGCCTGCTTGAAGGCGCTCAGACGCCCTGTGCAGGAGGACAGAGCTGGCCTGGCGAAGACCCCGTGCCCTGCCCACAGCCCGCCCTGTCCTCAGGCTGCCTCCGGCCCTGTGCTCAGCCCCCTGGGTGGCCAGGGACGGGGGCCTGTGCTCAGAAAGCACAGAGAACAGCCACGCAGGGTGTGCATCTCCAGAAGGAAGGCAAGGGCACAGGGGCGCCCCCTGGCTGGCATGCCCCATGGGGTCACAGACAGCAGCAGCTGCTTTTTGCCCCAACAGAGTGAACACCCCCAACTTTCGTCCCGTGCCCACGCAGCCTGTTTAACATGCCAAAACCTGGAATCTGAGTTCAATACACACAGCCTGGGGTGCCCGGGTGGCTCAGTCGATTAGGCGTCCGACTCTTGATTTCAGCTCAGGTTCCTGAGATCAAGCCCCGCGTCGGGCTCCTTGCTTACAGCACAGAGCCCGCGTGGATTCTCTCTCTCCCTCTCTCTCTGCCTCTCCCCTGCTCGTGTGCATGCACAAATAAATAAACATTTATTCATACATACACTCTCTCAAAATAAATAGGCACTTTTTTAAAGTCTTGGAAAATAATAATACATGCAGCCTAAAGCCTAGGCCACCCTAAGATTTTCCGTTTTAAATTAAAGCGCAGAATTCAGCATCGGTCTTCACCTGGTGCACCTGGAATAATGAAGGTGACACTGCCTTTCTTGAGCCTCATACATGCAGGTACCCTCGAGGGACACACCCACACCACATCCCCCAAATGTAGCCTTCCCAATGCCCCTCAGTTTGATCTGCCCCCATTTCTGTTCTCGGGGGTCTCAGTGAATCCCCACAAGCCAGAGACGACAGAAGCAGAGGTCCCCCCACAGTCCTTACGTCCTAAAAGCAGGATGAGGGTGAAACGTAAAACTGTCAAGACCGGGCAACCCTCCACGGAGACCAAAAAGACAGAAATGGCTCCGTGACCACAGCAGGTGAGAACAGGAATCTGTGGGCCCAGGGCACACCCTGTCCAGGGTACCCCTCAGTGCCCCAGAAGGCTTTGGCTCCTTACAAGCGAAGGCGCCTTCAGATGGGCCCCAGAACAAAACCCTCAGTTCACAGAGGACAGCAACCGAACAAGGGAAAGAGAGGCTCGTACGAGACCCCACACCAGCCCTTTCACCCATGGGGGTCCCGAATCCCAATCCCAGCTTCCGGTCCGGCTTTTCCATTATGCACACAGTCCTTTCCGCCCTCCACAGTCTGCCAGACAAAACCATTTTCCTTTCCTAGCTGAGCCTACTGGGAATGGCCCTGGCTGAGAATCCACTCTGCCACACCAACCTCTCACAGGATAAAATGGACAAGTCACTGAGCTGCCTGCACCTCCTCAGCTGAGATGAGCTCCAGGCACAAAATAGGGGCTCAACAAGGGCTAATGAAGAGTCTCCATGAACAGAACAGGGGTCAGTCCCAAAATACTCAACAATCCTTTTGTTTCAGACAAATGTCTTGGGGCACCTGGGTGGCTCAGTCGGTTGAGCATCCGACTTCGGCTCAGGGTCATGGTCTCATAGTTGGTGAGTTCAAGCCCCCCATCGGGCTCGCTGCTGTCAGTGCAGAGCCTGCTTCGGTTGGTTTCTCTGTCCCCCTCTCTCACTGCCCCTCTCTTTCTCTCTCTCTCTCTCTCTCTCTCTCTCAAATACAAAGAGACATCTAAAAAAATAAATAAAGGGGCACCCGGGTGGCTCAGTCGGTTAAGCGTCCAACTTCGGCTCAGGTCATGATCTCACGGTTTGTGGGTTCGAGCCCCACTTCGGGCTCTGTGCTGACAGCTCCGAGCCTGGGGCCTGCCTCGGATTCTGTGTCGCCCCCTCTCTCTGCCCCTCCCCCACTCGTGCTCTGTCTCTCTCTGAAAAATAAATAAGCACTAAAAAAATAAAGAAAGAGAGAAAGAAAAGAAGAAACTCAAGAGAGCAAGTTGAACAAATAGAGTGTCCGCTGTTGAAGAGTTGCTTCTGCTGTGAAGAACTAAATAAACTGGTGAGTTAATACTCCAAACAGAACCGAGATGACATAGCCAGGCTGGAAAACAAGAGAAACCCTGGATGGAGACAGAACGGAATAGACGCTCGAGACGGCATGGGCAGTGGCGTTGGCGGCCCACAGGGCCCCCCACCTGGAAGCAGGCAGCAACTCCAATAGGGTGAAAGGGACCACAGAGCTTTCTCAACAACAGCAGAAGCAAACAGCCAAAATGGCTGCTCTTGAAGGTGAGAGGGTGGTGGGGAGAGTGACTCCACCTCTCCCCCCACCCACAAAAGGAGACTAAAAAGAGGTCAAGGCCAAATCCTGCCCCCCACTGGCTTTGTGACTGTATCGGCAATATGCCCAGTATCGGAGCAGAGCAAAAGTTGCTATCTGCACTGAAGGCACAATGAGCTGCGCACAGGCATCAGACGAAACCTCGCAGGGAGGACAGACGAGAAACAGAGAGACTGTGAATAGAATGGAATCCACAGAAACCATTAATTCTCTCACTCAAAAGGAGCCCGCACACAAAAATTTCAAAGCAAATAAAACAAAGCTTAAAGGCAGACATGTAATAAAGACAACGGTGTGAATTCATTCCAGATAGAACTAAGTTTATAGAAAAGCCTAGCAAAAACTTTAAGACAAGCATGGTTAAAATTTTAAAGGAATAAGCAAAGCATCCAATATCTCCATAAATAATTTTAAATTAGGAATAAAAAGTAAATAAGTGATATAAGAAAAGATCCATATGAAAGAGAATCAGTTATAACCATCTCAGAAATGAAATATACAGGCACTAAAAACGTTTTAAATGCACAAGATGGGATAAACTCTAACAGGAACACAGTCCAGAGCAAAGAGTCAAACGGACAATAGAACTGAAGGCCACACAAGTAAGTGCAAAGTATGCCACTGATATTTTTTTAATTTTTTTAATGTTTGTTTATTTTTGAAAGAGAGAGAGAAACACAGCGTGAGCAGGGGAGGGGCAGAGAGAGAGGGAGACACAGAGTCCAAAGCAAGCTCCAGGCTCCGAGCTGTCAGCACAGAGCCCGACACGGGGCTGGAACTCACGAATCGTGAGATCATGACCTGAGCCAGTCAGACACTCAAGCGACTGAGCCACCCAGGCGCCCAGCCACTGATTTTTTTATTGTATGAAAATCCTAATGAAAGTAAGAGGATACTGTGAAGATCACTCTGTAATGTATAAAGATATCAAATTGCTATGATGTATACCTGATACTAATAGGCTATTGTATATCAATTGTACTTGATGTATATTTTTTTTAAAGAGGCAGGAATAATAGATTGAGAGAATCTAAGATTTGTCAAATTGAAGTTCTAACTGGGAACTTCAATGGACATTGAACTTCAGTGGACATTCTAACTGGGAATAGCAGAGAATTGATATTTGAGAACTTAAAATAAATAATACCTAAGCATCTTAGAAAACTGGAGAAAGAATTTAGATCACAAGAGTGGCCCAGAAGAATAAATTTTAAAATTTATGCCTAAGTAGCATAATGATATGCATAACATGGAAAATAAGAAAATTAACCTCAAAAGCTTCCAGAAAAAAAAAAAAAAGCAATTGCCTATAAAGGAATGATAATTAAAATGGCAATAGATTTCTCATCAGCAACAAGAGATTCCAGAAGGTAATGAAGTAATATCTTTAAAGTGATGGAAAAAAATAAAAAAATAAATAACCTTAACCAAGGATTTCAAATCAGTTGAACTATCAATCAAGAGTGAAGCAATCAACAACAAAAACAAAATTATCTGATTAAAAAATAAGCAAAATACCTTAAAACACATTTCTCCAAAGAAGATGCACAAATGGCTAATAAACGAAAAGATGTTCAACATCACTAATCACTAGGGAAATGCGAATCAAAATCACAATGAGAGAGTTCTTTACACTCATTAGGATGGCTATATTTAAAAAACAAACAAGTGTTGGGGCGCCTGGGTGGCGCAGTCGGTTAAGCGTCCGACTTCAGCCAGGTCACGATCTCGCGCTCCGTGAGTTCGAGCCCCGCGTCAGGCTCTGGGCTGATGGCTCAGAGCCTGGAGCCTGTTTCTGATTCTGTGTCTCCGTCTCTCTCTGCCCCTCCCCCGTTCATGCTCTGTCTCTCTCTGTCCCAAAAATAAAAATAAACGTTGAAAAAATAAAATAAAATAAAATAAAAAAATAAAAAACAAACAAGTGTTGGTGGGAAGTTAGAGAAATTGGAACACTTGTGCATTGCTGGTGGGAATCTAAAATGATAAAGCCACTAGGAAAAACAGCGTGGTGGTTCCCTCCTCAAAAAACAAATACACAATTACCACATGATCCAGGAATTCCATTTCTGGGTTCTGCCCAAAAGAATTGAAAGCAGGGATTTGAATAGATATTTGCACACCTATGATCATAGCAGCATTATTCACAATAGGCAAAAGGTAGAAGCCGCCCAAATGTCCATTGTTGAATGAATGTATAAACAAATTGTGGTCTATGCTTTGATGGAATATTAGTCAGCTCTAAAAGGGACTGAAATTCTGACACCTGCTACAACGTGGATGACCTTGAAGACATTATGCTAAAGTGAAACAGACACAAAGGGGACAAATACCGCATGGTTCCACTTATACAGGGCACCTAGAGTAGTTAAGTTCATGGAGAGAGAAAGTGGAATGGTGGTTGCCAGGAGCTGGGAGTTAGTGTTTAATGGGTGAAGGGTTTTAGTTTGGGAAGATGAAAAGGTTCTGAAGACAATAGTTATGGCTACGCAACAGTGGGAGTGTAAGTATGCCATCGGACTGCACACTTCGATGCGCTTAAAGTAGTAAATTTTACCTTAGGTATTTTCATCACAATGTAAAAGGGCAACCATGAAAAAAAAATAGTGAAAGCAAAATAAAGACATATTCCTGTATACAAAGATTTAAAGAATTTTACAAGCCACAGATCCCAGTGAGAAATCTATGGCAGCATGCATTCGGGGGGAGAAAAGGAAATGCAAAAGGAATTATGGGAAAAGAGAAGAAAAGGAAACACTGCAACTGATCAAAGATCATAGTAAAGTTAACTATTACTTTAGAAAAGAGCTTTCTGTATTAAGCAGTAGTGGTCAAACAAACTCTAACAACAGTGCACAAGATGGAAACTTGTTCACATATACCAAGGTCCTTACCGGGGTCAGAAGAAAGGAGTATTATGTTATAATATAATTATAATAATTATATTATATTCTCTACAATGTTATTTAATAGCATTTTAATAATATAACAAATACCTTATATAATAATTAGTATATATTAATAGATTAAATTTACCTATTAGAAGAAGATGTTATCTGACTGGACTTTTAAGAAATCTAGGTATATGTGACTTATAAGGAACACACATGAGGCAACTCCACACAGATAAAGGGAAAATAAAGAAAAATATGTAACATACACATATTATCCAAAAGTAAAGGGGGGGTGCACTATATTAATATAAAATGAAATGCAATTTAAGCCAAAAAGTTGTAATTACTATAAAAAGTGACACTATATCATAGGAAAAAACCTTCATCAGGAAGGTATCAACAATTATAAACTATGTACACTTCTAAAAACATAGCTCCAAAATGCAACATCAAGCCCAAACTGGCAACATTATAAGGATACACTAACAAATCCCCAATTACAACATTTGTTAAGTATAAACTACAAATAATAAGGAAGTCCCTTAACCTGACAAAGGATACTTATTCAACACCTACTCAATACATCACACAACCACCACATGAGACGTTAAAAGGTCTCCTTAAAAGAAGGACAAGATAAGGATGCCTATTATTACTTATATTTAATATTGTTCTGGAGGCTCCAGACAATGCGATAAGAAAAGAAAAATATGTTAATGCGTTAGAAATAGCAAAGGAAGCGATGATATAATAGTCCATTCTTAAATTCAAGGAAATCTATCGATAAATACTAGAAATAGTGAGAGTTCGGCATGGTTACTAGATACCAAATTGTGGTAGGAACAGTAATGGCCCCCAAATATGTCTACATCCTAATTCCCAAGACGTATGAATATGCTACCTTACACGGCAAAATGGACTTTGTATATATGATGAAGGTATGGACCTAGAGATGGAGAGATCATCTGGATTATCCAAGGTAAGCGCAGTCTGATCCCATGAGTCCTTTATTTTTTAAAAAAAATTTTTTAACGTGTATTTATTTTTGAGACAGAGAGAGATAGAGCATGAACGGGGGAGGGGCAGAGAGAGAGGGAGACACAGCATCGGAAACAGGCTCCAGGCTCCGAGCCATCAGCCCAGAGCCCAACGCGGGGCTCGAACTCACGGATGGTGAGATCGTGACCTGAGTCGAAGTCGGATGCTTAACCGACTGAGCCACCTAAGCGCCCCCCCCCGCCATGAGTCCTTTAAAGTAGAGTCGTGGCAATGGACAGACTGAAAGAGTCTGACAGATGCAATATTAGTTGCTTTGAAGATGGAGGAAGACGACCAAGGAATGGCCAAGGAACGTAAGTGGCCTCCAGAGAGTGGAAAAAAGGCAAGGAAGCAGATTCTCCCCAGAGCATCCAGAAAGGAATTCGTCCCTCCTACCTCTTAATTTTACCCCAGTGAGACATCTGACCTACAAAACTGCATAACAGTAAGTTTGGGTGGGTTTTTTTATGTTTATTTATTTATTTCTGAGAGACAGAGAAAGAGAGAGGGAGGGGCAGAGAGAGAATCCTGAGCAGGCCCGACACGGGGCTCGAACTCATGAATTGTGAGATCATGACCTGAGCTGAAATTAAGAGTCAAACGCTTAACTGACAGAGCAACCCAGATGCCCCAAGTTTGTGTTGTCTTAAGCTGCTAAGTTTATGATGCTTTTTTATGGCAGCAATAGATAATAACTACACACAAATAAACAAATAAAAGTCAACAGTACATCCATCACCAAACATTTTAGTACACGATATAGATGTTAGAGTTCTCATTCACAGTGACAACAAAATGCGAAAAGTCCTTAGAGAGATAAACCTAAAAAAATACATGTATGAAAACAGCACAAAATATTATCAAAGGATATAAAACAAGACCTAAATAAAGGAGAAGACACATCTTGGACACAAGTTAGAGGCTTTTTATCATAAATATGTAAACTCTGCCAAAATTAAACTCTAAAGTCAATGTAATCACAAGTATAGTGCTAACAGGGTCTTTCATGGAACATTACAAGCTTATCTTAAAATTCAAAGGAAAGAGCAAAGGGTCATGAATAGTCCCAAGAATGCCGAAGGAGATAAGCAAGGTGAGGAGAATTGCCCTCCCAGGTACCAAGGCTATTTTTAAATTATATTAGACAACACAAAAAGTTCTTGCCACAGGGAAAGATAGAAGACCAATGGAACAGAAGAACAATACATACAGTATATTTCCATCTACATAAAGTTGAAAGAAAGGCAAAGCGCTAGAATATATTGTGTCAGGATATATGTACATATGGAAAACAGTAAAGGAAACCAAGGGAGCAATTATGAAAATATGGAGAGAGGGGGGAAGAGGATAGGATCAGACAGCGGCCGCAGAAACATTCTAAGATACTGGAAACGTCACGTCATGTTATCGCCAACAGTTTGTCATTTTGCTTTGTTGTTTCACTATAATCCTTAATTATGCGTTTGTGTCCCTCTCCCTCATGCATGGTAAGTCTCACAATTAAAATGTTTTAATGACAATAGTGAGATGATGAGCTATTCAATAAATAGAGCTGTGACAACCAGTCGTCCATAACAACAATGTAAAATTCGATCGCTCCCTCACACCATACATTCAAATGCATCACAAATGGACTTAAGACGCAAATGTAAAAATCACAGGTTACATGTTCAGGGTAACATTCAGCAGAATAGTTTGCTCTTACGGCAAAGAAAGTTTTCTTAAACATAAAAAGCATAAGATGTAAGTTAAAAGATTAATAATTTCGACAATACTGACATTATAGTAGCTGCCCATCAAAAGACAGTGTGGAAAAAAAGAGCAAAAAAAAAAAAAAAAACAGCCATAGATGGGGAGAAAATATTTGCAGTGAGCCTAATAAATAATTATACCCAGATACACACATTTTATTTTTTAAAACCTCTTTCAAATCAGTAAGAAAAGGACATTCCGACAGAAAAATGACCACATAATATGAACAGGCAGTTTGTAGAAAAGGACGATAAATGGCCAGTAAATACAGACAGAACAGGAGCCTATATTTATATTTGTCGCGGCCTCAGGAGTAATTAAGGAAGGGCACATTACAACAGTGAGCTACCAATTCACACCCATCAAATGGGGAAACACACTACAATCTGGCAATTACAACTGTTGGTCAAGAATGAAGGGGGAAAAAAAGGAAACTTTATACTCACTACTAGGAAATGCTCTATGGTTTCTAATTTTGTAAAGTAATTTGGGAATATCTACCAAAGCTGAAAGCACTCGTATCCTATAGCTTAGCAACAGGACTTCTTGGCCTCTCTTGCTCACATGCACAAGAGTCTGAATGAGACGTGCACCGGAATGTCTAAGACCGCATGACTGCTCGTAGGGATCAGTGGGAAACAAGCTAATAGCCCTCTATCGGAGAATGGATACATTGTGTTAATTCCTACAATGAGAGAACATAGGGCAGATAAAATAAATGTACTAGAGTTACATAGGCAACCTCAAAATATGTTGAGTGGGGAAAAAAAGGATACAGACAGTATAATACCATATACATACTCTTTTAATCTATAAACCATTATCATAGGTAACATTTATTGATATATAAATATGTTGTGAAAGTGTAAGTATATACACAGGAATGATAAATTCACATTAGGGTCCCTTTAGCATGGAGGGAGGGATTGGCATCACAGAGAAGCACACGGGGTCTTCCGTTTCATCTATCAATGTTAAGATTTGATAAAGATGGTCGGTACGTGGGTATTTGTCTACTATTCTCTATTTTTTCAGAATGCTTGAAATATTCCCTAATTTTATTTTTTTAAAATTTTTTTTCAACGTTTATTTATTTTTTGGGGGACAGAGAGAGACAGAGCATGAACGGGGGAGGGGCAGAGAGAGAGGGAGACACAGAATCGGAAACAGGCTCCAGGCTCTGAGCCATCAGCCCAGAGCCTGACGCGGGGCTGGAACTCACGGACCGCGAGATCGTGACCTGGCTGAAGTCGGACGCTTAACTGACTGCGCCACCCAGGCGCCCCAAAATATTCCCTAATTTTAAAGAACGTATCTTCAGGGGCGCCTGGGTGGCTCAGTCGGTTAAGTGTCCGACTTCGGCTCAGGTCATGATCTTGCGGTTCGTGGGTTCAAGCCCCATGTCGGGCTCTGTGCTGACAGCTCAGAGCCTGGAGCCTGCTTCGGATTCTGTGTCTCCTTCTTTCTCTGCCCTCCCCTGCTCAGTCCCTGTCTCTCTCTCCGCTCTTAAAAATAAACATTTTCCAAAAACAATGAGTTTTCATAAAGAAAACGGCAGCCCCTCTGGAGGGAATATCTCTCCGTGGCTGGGAGCACCAGCCAGCCCCCAGTTCTATGGACTCACGCGGGTGTCTTGTAACCACTAAGGCACAACTTGCCACGGAGAATGGGGCCCAGGTTTTTGATAAGACATCAACTTGCCTTATGCCACAGCCAGGCCTGACAAGCAGGCAAGATGATACAAATTTTTCTCTAAAAACAGAAGGAAATGTTACTGTTTATAAAGCAGTCCAAATGTAATGAATATTTATAGGTAACGAAATCCAACCTGCCAAAAACGATCTGATTAATAATAGAGTGGGCTAGCTAAACCCGGTAACCTTTTATGATAAATTATAGGCTCTGTGTCAGTGGTCCTGGGGCTGGAAGAGGGGGACTCGTTGTTCCCGGCCCCTCCTTCCGGAGGACTTCATATCAGAATGGCAGGCTCAGACGGGGGGGGGGGGGGGGGCGGGAAAGGGGGTGTAGCCACCTGAACTCGTCAGGGGTCAGGGAGAGTGTAGGAAGTTCCAAAACTCAGGAGCTGTCAGCTGGAAAAACAGATGGATTTGGGGGAGGTCAGCCCGGGATAAAGATGGGGTCAGTGTGAAGAAATCTGCAACGAAACCACCTGTGCCCTTAGTGGTGTGAAATGTCATGGCACACAGCCCTGGGTCCGTGCCCTGCCCATCTTCCACAGAAGAGAGCCCACATCAGACTTGGAAATAAATGGTCTGCGGTTGATATGCGTGTTTAACCCCTGTGAACGTTAATGGGAGTTTTGTGCACGTATTGATTGCCAAAGAAGCCTAAAGTGTAAAGCATTAATTCTGGATTCTGAGATGTTTTCCAATTCCTCCTGGACCCTTAGTCCTCATCAGCACTTGGTATTTTGAACTCCTTTTTCTCTGCATATTTTAAAAGAAGAAATTTAGGGGCTTATCTAATCTGATCTTGTGTCTCCGAAGCCGGAGTCGTTTAATGGGTACGTCGATATACACCCACATTTAGGCTGAGATGAATGAGCATGGCCGCGCATCCGCCTTGGCAACGGGACCGGGCATCAATCACCAAGATGGCTCGTGCAGGCACATCAGCCATTGGCATCCTGGTCCCCGCGCCCCCCTCCCGATACGGCTGAAGACACTTCCAATATATCAATAATGGTCTGTGTCCAAAAACTTCTCCGGGGGATCACATGAGCCAGGAGGGAGAGATATTTACCCAAGCCCACATTACATTCCAGCTGCCTCTGCTTTGCGGAACCCCAGATGTGACCTCCCAAGCTCTCAGCTATTGACGAATTTAGCCGGAGTCTACATGTCACTGGCCGAAATGGTTCTCTGGCAGAGTGAAGGTTCGGGGTCAGTTTCAGAAGGGGTGGACCTCAACAGCTCTGGTTTCAGGGTGCACTGCAGAGAAGCTTTCTCTGACCCCTTTGTCCATTGTTAAAATCACCTGCTGGCAAAGCTGTGACTCCCACGTTCCTGCCAACCTCTTTGCTGCTTCGCAGACTCGTCACTATTTTCCCTTCCAGATGCCTTCCTGGCAGCTCTCAGCATCACAGCTCTTCTCCGTGTGTGTGGTCTGTGCAGAGCTCACTCTGATTCCTCCACGGCCGGACCCCCCCCCACCCCCCCGGCGGGGACCCCACCACCGCCACCTGCTTCCCACCTTCGCGGGTCACAGAGAGCACCACCCTGGAAGGACCACTCTGGCCTCCACACAGCACCTACTTCTACCCAAGCGCCTTGGGTGGTCGGGGGACCCTCTCAGAGACCCAGTTGTTATCCCCCCAAATAAGGATTAAACCACCCACCTTAAGTGGAAGCCCAGGGACAACCGGATCGGCCAGACGGAAGTCCGTGCATCAGCACATGAACGCTTTTCCACAAGGCCAGTGCTCGGGCGTGTGGGTTTTTCCTTCTAGCATCCTCAAAGAGCCTAAGAGCGGGGAAATGGACAGACGAGAAATCGACAAGAGGCTTTTGAATTACATGGAACTGTGAAGGTGGTGTGTGTAAGGGGGCTGTACCTGTTCACGAGCGACTTTCACATCCTTGCAAAGGGCGGGGGGGTGGGGGGCACTTGCTCAGTTGGACTGGAATTTCAGGGAAACAATGAATAATGACTTAGTTCAAAAAAAGTTTTGAGTCTACTAAAAATATTATTATTTTTCCAGGATTTTCTAACTTAACTCGTGGTGGGAGGGCGGGAGGCAGGGAAAAGTCACGGCGGTCTTCCTTCACAGGTGAGGGGGGAACCAGGGATGGGTGGGGCCCTTATTCAGCTCCACCTTCTCTGGTGTGGCGAGCTGGCTTTGGGGAGACACGTGACTCTCAGGGACCAGGGACCCTGAGCTCGCCCCACACGTGATCCCTCCAGATGCCACCCTGCCTCGCTCAGGTGGGGACCCAAAGCAGGTGAAGTCGCTGTTCTGCATATGCACAGAAAGGTCCAGGCAGAAAGACGAAAATTTTATTTTATACCTCCCCCCACGGGGGGGGGGGGCGCCCAGAGAGAAGAGTTTCGTCTCCTACTGAGGAACATACCCGAACTTAATTACTTGGAACCCAATTAATATTGGAAAAGAAGCCCTGATTCTCAGAGGAAGTTACATCGTGGTTTATGCTGACGCAGCTCGCCCTCCCCGGTGGACCCCCAAGAAGACCAGGAAGAAACTACCTTTAGATAAAGGAATCTTACCAATGGGGACACTCTGCAAATGAAAATGTAAAGGCTTAAACCGGTCCCTCCCCATCCTTTCACTCATCGTTGGGCTAGGGCCAGCAACCGCCACCCAGAGGTCACAGCACAGCCCCTTAGGTGGACTGCCCAGGCAGGCTGCCACAGTGCCACCCACACGCCAAACCCAGCCACTGCCTGCGTCGTCTGTGCATTTTACATCTTTAAATGGCTGAAAACTTCCAAAGAAGAATATTTTGTGGTGTAAAAATTATATGAAATTCAAATTTCTGCATCCGCAGTAAACGGTTTTTGTTTTTAAGTTTATTTATTTATTCTGAGAAAGAGAGAGAGAGCGTGAGCAGGGGAGGGACAGAGAGAGAAAGAGAATCCCAAGTAGGATCCGTGCTGTCAGTGCAGAGCTTGACACGGGGCTCGATCTGGCGAACCGAGATCACGACCTGGGTGGAAATCAAAAGCCTGACGCTCAACCGAGTGAGCCACCCAGGCGCCCCATAAAGACCCTTTTCAGAGAATTATTCCTTCTCCTTCTGTCTAACTTCCCACTAGATTCTTTCTCTGATGAGTCTATAAAACCCCCCAACACCCTGGACCCACACACCCTTCCAGACCTCCCATCATGCCCTTCACCTCAACATCAACCTCCTCCCAAAGCCACATGTGTGTGCTGTCTGCCCTTGCCGCCTCCCTCACCCTCCAGCCCGGCTCTGTTCCTGCACCACCTCTCTGGGCACAGTCCCTGAGAACCTCCCCAGTTCTGCCTGCAAACAGGCACCACGACATCCGTCTCTTCCACAACTTCTCCCCTCCGCCCGACACCGCTAAGCTCTGCTTCCTTCCTGCGGGACGTTCTAGACCATCCCCCTCTGGTTCTCCTTCCTTCCTCCTTCCTCATGGCTTCTTCTTCTGCTCCCTCATCGGTCTCCTTTAAACATTGCAATTTCTTAGGACGCATCCAGTTCTCCCCTTGCTCTCTCTCCCTAGATGACCTTACCCTGCCTTTGGCTGCAAGTGTCACACAAGCTGTTGGCATTGACTAATGCAATATCAGCTCAGGAGAAAGACTTTCCTTGTCCACGAAGCATCAGCCAGACTTTTCTCAGACCTCACCGAAGGAATCAGATGATTGTCCTCTCCTGCAAACCTCCAAGAATTCCTTCCTGCATGCAAACATCACTCTTCCATCAGTGGCCTCCCCATCCTGCTGGGGCTAGACCATCTATGCTGTGGCGGCCAAGGAAGGTTCCACTGTAGACACTCAAATGTAAATGTTTATAGACTCAAGCCAGGGTCTCGACAATAAAGTACACTTGGTTCATGATTAGAAAACGTAAGGGCTCATACATTCAAACTTCAACTTCCAAAGCAAGACTTCTGCCATCTCCCTGTGTCTACTTAAAACCCCTAGACTTTTTTGTAACGTACAAAGTAATTCTGACATTTTAGACCACAGAGCTAAGTGTGTAGGATGCATCTGTGTGTTGGAATTGGAGGCTCTTCCATTTATTGACTGTGTGACTCTAGGAAAGTGTCTCAACTTGTCTGAGCATCAGGTTCTTGAACCACCAGAGGGCGACAGTAAAAGTTGTCTCTCTGAGTTATTGAGGAAACCAAATCACATAGATCACGTCCAGTGCACGGAATAAATGGTAGTTCAAACTCATTCCCCGGGAAAAGTACAATAAAGACACGGTACAGAAGGAAGAAAGGGGACACTCGACAGAGACACAGCCATATGCCCAGAGGAGGACAAGAGCAGCGTCATAAAATACAGGAAATGCCAAAAGGCTTTCTTAATTCCCGCTAAGTAGTGATGGCTCACCCCACCTCCACGCTGACCCAACGATAAAACCAGGAGACAGACTAATGCTGTGTTATAACCTAACAATATTATATCAGGCTTTCATTATATGTGGTGTTCCAGGGGACACGTGGCTTAACCTGTGGTAAATTTAAATCTGTTTAATGACTTGTATTAGAACAAGCTCCTACCATAAATAAAAGTTCCCAGGAGAGGAGGTAGGCTCGTGTCCCATTACTATGTCATTCATGCTGATAACTCGCAACACAAATGGATGAACCACATCAGTGGCGTATTTATCAAACAAGCACGTGTGTGTCGTGCAGTGCTGGACGCTGACCAAGGATGTCAAGGCCTTGTCCCACTGACGACGGACAAATCCCCATTAATCCAGGCCAAGCAAGCCTCCCATGCTACAAGCATTTGCCCACAGAGCAGAAAACACCATCTCCCAGAGCCCCCAGGCTCCGGGTTTGCCTAAATCCAGGGCAGGCCTAGAGGAGAGACACCCCAGCCGCCCCTGCTCACAGATCAGTGGGACATGTCGAGACGCAGAAGTTCGGGCCCAGCCCCTGGCCAGGCCCCGGCACCCCTGCGGCACCAGTAATTTTAAGCATAAATCTCCCAGGGACTCATGACAGACAAGCCCCGTGACAGCTATGCAATTACTGCTGATGGCCGACCTTCCAACGAGGCTCCGTTGAATTATAGGAATCTTATTAGAAGCCTCTGACCTCTTGAATTTGCGGGGTAGAAATGGCCTGAAAATCCAATACTCTTATTTATGCTAACTCTGCAAAAAGGAAAAAAGTGACCATATGCAGACAGACAGACATGTAGATGCATTTCTGCACACATTTCTGAGTCCAGGGACGTAGGACCCCGCTTACCGAGGAGGGCTCTTTTCACACCAAGACTGGCTGCCAGCACAAAGTGAACCACCCTTCCCGGCCCCGGTGCAGGCTCTGCGGAGAAAGTTCTCGTCCTCCTGAATCACAGAGGAGGAGAGGACATGCACTGGAAAGCAAACAGGGCTCAGCTGTACCTGCTTCGCTCCCCTGTGCCCGCGGCGTGGGAGCAACCACACCCATGGGGTAAAGTGGGTCTGGAACCGGCAGCAGCTGCCGCTAAAGGAAGGTAAGGCGGGGGCGGGGCTTTGCTCAAGGGGCGGGGCTGTCCGTGGAGGGTGGGGCTAGTGAGAAGGGCTTCATAGAAGGGGCGTGGCTTCCGGTGAGGGGTGGGGCTAGAAGGGGGCGGGTCTGGCGTCAGGGGAGGAGCAGGGCAGAGGAGGTATTTTACAATTTATCCTGGAAGGGTGGGGCCCCAGGTGAGCCAGTGATCTTCCCCGGGGCTTTTACCTCTTCTAATTTAAATTATTTTCATGGTTATCTTAAAAAAAAGGCAACCCCCACCCTTCCCTATGCCCCTGAATTCCTTTTCCTGGGGCTGATTCATTCAGAGTTCCTGCCTCCTGCAGCCCTAAGTCAGGCGTCTCAGGAACTGGTGTCTCAGCCGAATGTGTCGCCTCGCTCATCTGCATCCAGTCAGTTTCTGTGATGTAAGCTGTTTGGGTTCAAGGGTGCCTTACCAGCACAGCTTACTGGGGACTGCATTTTCTCTGGGGTGCGCAGTGAGCTCTACATCAAAGCCTGATTGAGCAGAAAATATGTGCTAATGTTCACAGCAGTACTCTATTATAGTATAAGTGTGCTTGTAAATATTCACTACATGTTATTACGCCATTTGAACCAAGAATATTGGGAGGTGAAAGGTCGGCCTAATGCTCTCTCCGGAGGCAGCAGTTTTGAATATAACCAAATGGGATAATGGTCAGGAATACCCAGAGGGGGCAATGTAACACGTCGTAAAGAATTGTGCTGTGAGTTTTAAGTTTTCAGGACAACAAAGATGCCAAGGAGATGGCTCATAAGCAGTCATTATTAATGGAATGACAAGGCTAATGTTAAGCAGGATGTCTTTGCGACAATAAATCTTGTCCCTATGCCATTAGTACTTCTTACAACCGCAAATAGCAGTTAGGTTATAACCTAACATGGCAGAATTTTATCCTCCCCATCGCTAATGTATTTTATAATGCTGTTAAAGTCGGGACTAGCCACTGTTTAAGCTCACTTAATCTAGGAGAAGTTTAAACACGAATTTTCAATGCAAAAAACTGCTTTGATATTAGTTTCTCTTAATTAAATAGATCTTTTTAAGAAGTAGATCTTTTTAAACATGCATCAGACTGTGGTAGATGAGCATTGTTGAATTTTAAATGCCACACGCTTCTATGCCGGCTCAACTTTGCCTGTTGTAATGAGTCTTTTATTTTTTTAGGAAAAGAATTATCTTGATGGGAGAGCCAGGTTGCATGCTTATTTGTTCAACATTCGAGCTTCTGCTGGAGACTCGGTCAACCTTTTAAAATAACTTCTTTGTATACTTTCAACATAGTTTCCTTTGAAAACTGTTAGCTCATCCTGCCATCTTATTTGACTTCCTTTAAATATGACAACACTTTGGAGAAAAGATGAACGTTACACCCTCCTTTTTCTTCTTCCAAAATGACCACGAGGATACTAAGAGGAGGGCAGCACGGGACCAGAGCGCACCCCTGATGGGAACAGCAGCTAGTGCAGCGGGGTCTGAGCCGCTCCCTCAGACCACCCGCCCCGGGGCTCCCTGGGCTGATGGTCCAGGAGAAGACCAGTCCAGAGGGCAGGTGCGGCCGGCCTCGAGAAGATGTGTGATGGAGACTCCTGCTGGGGGCTGGGGCCGGCTGTCCCTGCAGTTCTCTAAGAGGAAGACCCCAGTTCTGAGTTCCCACCTGCCCACAACCACACATCTAATCTCTGAGTACCTGGGACACCAGACCACGCCAGGGAGGCAGGTCCCCGAGTGACCTGTAGAATTTCTAACACATTCGCCAAGAGTGCTCTGAACCAGCAAAGGTGCTCCACGGTGCTGCCCCTTCTGGCTAACCGATCCTCCCTTCCTTAGGAAGGCCTCTCGCCTCCCTTGGAACAAGGTCACCAGCAGCGGACAGGTGTGACCTCTTGGAACTTTCAGCATAGGAAGACAGGCAGGTGGCTGAAGGTGGAAACCCCTCAAAGCTTCTGCAGCAGCTCCTTTTGGGGAAAGTGTGGATCACTGGTCAGTTTCAGCACAGGAATATGAAGATTACCCTCAAGCTTCCCCCTCACCAAACACGTCATGTCAAACGCCACCTGTAGAGTAACAATTGCCAACATGTGTAGATCTTACAGTTTACACACACCCTCACACATGTGACTTCATTCTGCTGTCACAACCGTGGGAGACCGACCGTCCCAGAACACAGATGAGCACACAGAGGCTGGGAGTGGCCGGGACAAAGTCCACCTGGGCAGTAAGTGGGGGTCCTCTGAGTCTGCCTGCTTCTGGGCCCAAATGCTCCCCATCATGTGCCATGAAGTGTCACTGATTCCTAGGTCATAAAGTCACTTTCAGATACCTGCAGCTCTATCATATTACCCATGTTAACCAAACGGTACATTATGATTGTGGCATTCTTACGTTTTGTTTTTTTTTTGTAAAGAATAAACAAAAATATTTTAGATCCCTTCTGACATAAATTTTCTAAGTATCTCTTGACTCTTCTATCAGAAAACTGTTCCTGAGCTAGGACCGCACAGCTAGAAGGAGCATTAGGGTCATTACAGAGGTAGGGAAATGAAAATGCAAAAGGCAAGGGGTGAACTTCCATTGTGGGAGTTTAGTGTCCGGGTCAGCGCAGGGTCCCGTGCTCTGGGGTTGCTGAAGTGTGTTCCTGCACACCTGACCTGGCCTCATTCCCGCACGAGTCGCACCAGGAGACAGGTCAGAAGTGCTGACAGGAGAAGGTGCCCATCGGGTTCAGAGAAAAGAGCACGTTACAGAATGTGCACGTGCATCCCCATCTCACACACACGTGTGCACAGACACACACATGCGCACATGCATAAGGCACGCGTATGCACACGTGCACACTCACACATACGTTGCCTCACCAGGCGTGTGTACCTGCAGAGTGTCTAACGAGGCACACAGAGAACAGACACCAGTAAGTCCTCGTAGGAGGGACGCTGGGGCAGGGGCAGGGGAGACAGAGGGTCCAAGGGGATCTGACTCTACCTACTTGTTGAAAGTTCTTAAGTTCAGGGACTTAAAAAAAAAAATTTGGGGCGCCTGGGTGGCGCAGTCGGTTAAGCGTCCGACTTCAGCCAGGTCACGATCTCGCGGTCCGTGGGTTCGAGCCCCGCGTCAGGCTCTGGGCTGATGGCTCAGAGCCTGGAGCCTGTTTCCGATTCTGTGTCTCCCTCTCTCTCTGCCCCTCCCCCGTTCATGCTCTGTCTCTCTCTGTCCCAAAAATAAAATAAACGTTGAAAAAAAAATTAAAAAAAAAAAATTTAACATTTTATGTATTTTTGAGAGACAGAGACAAAGCGTGAGTGGGGTGGGGGCAGAGAAAGAGGGAGACACAGAATCCGAAGCGAGCTCCAGGCTCCAAGCTGTCAGCCCAGAGCCTGATGCGGGGCTCGAACTCACGGACTGCGAGATCGTGACCTGAGTCAAAGTGGGACGTTTCACCCACTGAGCCACCCAGGTGTCCCTTAAGTTCAGAGGCTTTTTAAAAAATTGTTATGCAGATGAGCCTGTGTCTTTCCAGATCACTGTGGCCGAAAGCACTGAGCAAAGGGCCTAGATGGACCTGTGTTTTGCAGAAAGTGGCCAAGCATCACTGGGCCTCACCATCTCTCCCCGGAAGGTCTATTTTCATGAAGCTCAGAGCCTCGTGCTGAGCTGACCAACGCTGAGGCTGCCAGGTCAGAAGGAGAGAGCCCTCCCTCGGTTTTCAAAGGTTCTGGCCGGGCCCTACGAGGTTGGCGTGTCAGCACAGCCAAGGGCCCTCTGCCCAGGCCGTGGCTCCATGGACGGCAGCAGCCGGCCACTGAGAGGCGGCCAGGCAGCCCCACCACCCAGGGGCCTGCGCTCTAACTCAAAATATATGCTTAATTGAGAAGTCCCCTGTTTCATGTGCCATCAGAGAGCAGGCTCCCCTCAGATTTGTAATGGGGACAAGAAGGGTAGCTAGCGTCGCATGTTTAGTTTTTGAGAGATGGAAGTTTCATATTTAATTCATACAAGGATCCCGTGGCCAGGAAAGAAAGATTTCTAGAAGCCAGGCTCACCTGGATATTTCATTGTGCAGATTTCTGTTCTGGTGGCTCCTGTCCTTCTAAACGTGGTGTTCAATGGAAGGGAAGAAATTAGAAAGGCCTCATTGTCCCCAAAGCATTTCAGAATCACTGTAGGCTTGAAAGCCAACTTCAAAATCAGTGCCATTAAGTTAAAAAAAAAAGTGCAGAAATACAATTAAGGTTAGTATCGTTAGGATGTAAATAGCTCATCTAAATGGGTAAGAAAAACATAAATAGGAAAAGGACAGAAACAAGCAATTGCAAGAGGAGAGAATTCAGATTTTAACACGGAGAAAAATATTTTGAGTGCGTGGTTAATCAAAAACTGAATATTAAGCATGACACAATTCTTCTCCCACCCAACGAGCAGACGTTTTCATGGTGACATCCCAAGCACAGATGAAACATCAGTGAAACAGGAAGTGTCATATATTGTTAGGTGCGAGATAAACCAGGGCAACGCTTCTGTAAAACAATTTGGATATAAGTGATAAGAGATAAGAGCCGTAAAATATTCACCCCCTTTGACCTCGTAATTTTGTTCTGGGAATCTCACCAAAGAAGACCATCTAAATATGTAAAAGTTTCTATAAAGATGTTCACAGAAGTGTTCTTTATAACAATGAAAATTTTACAACAGCATGTAAAATAATACGTGTGGCAAAAAATAGGGAAGTGGCAAAGCAAATCACCTTTCGTACCTTTGATGGAATATTACATAATCGTCAAAAACCCTATTTACAAGGACGATGGTATGAGATTTTTCAACTTCGGTTGTCATCCAAGGCAAAACTAAAACAAGCTGAAATTTTATCTCCTGATTGGTTACAACTAAAAAACACACCTACAGAGAAAAACAAACCTGAAAGAAAATCTGCCCACATAATCATCACATTGGGAAACAATGGATGACTCCAGTGTCTTTGTTGTTGTTGTTGTTTTAGTTTACATTTAAAGTAAATTTAAAATAAGCACGGAAACAAATATTAATCATGTTTTTCCATTGACAAGACACTGGCATGATAGGTGCTAGGGGAAAGTTCCAGACCGACCCCTCCGTACTGGTCAGGACACGGGAGCCGAGGGGGTGTGCACAGCTCCAAGGCACAACACTCATTACAGAAGCGCCTCTGTAGGATTTGTCGCTCAGTGTTTGTTAATTGTATCGACTCCTATTAATTAATTAATTCTAGAGGGATATTATTTTCTAACCAGGAGCATGTCCTGGGGAAAATCACCACTCCTTGCTTTCACCCAACAAACACGCTGTAGGGCTCCAGCTGCAAAAAAAAAAAAACAAGACAAGAAATGATTACGGTGCCAGTGTAATAAGTGTGTGATACCCCACGCGCAAGATACTCCCAGCGAATACTTTTTAAAAGGAAAAGTAGCTTACCTGTTAAAAACTAAGGGCCCGCCGTATACCAGGGAAGAATGCATTCATTTGGCGAAACAAATACTTCCGCTGCTGTCACCAGGACATTTCACTGGCGGACCCGCTAAGACAGAAGCGCGTCTTCAGAATGGCCCAAAATACAGTAAGTCTGTCGACCCGGGCACGAATGAATCAGCGGCGTAGCCAGGCCTTCCTGGTGCAGGCGGAGCACCTCCGCGCTTTGGCCGCACCAGGGTGCCGGGAGCCTCTCCCTTGGGGTCCATTTCTCTGCCCCATCCCCTGGGAGGCTGGGTGGAGCCAGAGGCGGGAGCCCCAGACAGGAAGTCTGCAGTCCAGGGCCCCGATCCTTCCACCAACTGCACAGCAGATCCCGGACAAGCACCTGAGCCTTCCTCTGCGTCAGTTTCCCCGTCTGTAACACGACGACAGATCATCACGAATATGCTCTCTTTAATTCCCTGCTTCTGTGGCTTTTTTAAAGCTTAAACAACGAGAATAATTCCACTAGATCCTGTCAACTCAACCTAAATCACTCGCTGGTATAAAGATAAATTAGAAATACTAATGCTTAGCGAACACATTACTCTGTACTTCTTTTACTTAGTGAAACATTTAATTAGTATTTACTAGAAAATTACTATCAATTACTAAAAATGACTACAAATTACTAGCAAAATGGATAAATTTTCTCTCTACCACTAAAATAAATTCAATTACTAACTTTAAGTAATTGCGGGTAATTTATTTCTTGGAGGGCAGAGAGCTATAGACAAAGTGGAAGGGGATGATTAAGACGCTCGGGGTGGCTGATTTATGAGGGAAACTTAAGTAGCTATGTCTGGGTGGCTGAGCCACGCCAGGAGAGACACGCACCGCAAGGCATCCACAAATAGCTCGAGCAACATGCAGATAGCTTCTGTGGCCTCGCACAGAGAGGGGGAGGCCACGGCGCTCGGGAGATCGGCTTAATCAGGGGTTTCCTGCTAAAACACACAGAGGTTTTCTTGATGCTGAAATCTGAGACCCTGGTACGGTCTCCCAAAGGAAGTGGGCAACACCCAGTTCCCACACAAGACAGAGGGATGGAGCATGCTCCACAGAAGCGTTCCAGAGGCTTCTAGAGGGGAAAGCAAAGAGTTAGATGCCACATTTCAAATGATTCACTCCTCCTCAGGTTTCGCCAAGAGGAAGTCATCTGGCCCCGTGCCATGTCACTGCTTCTCGGGTGTCTGGGGTGGCATTGCACTCCTCCTTCGGGCAAACATCTTCCACCCTGGCCAGATCGGCCCCACGCCATATTCACAGCCCCCAGGTGGCTGCCCAGAGAGCCACAGCACCTGACCGTGTTTAGAGAGCCTGGGTGGCTCAGTCGGTTAAACATCTGACTCTTGATTTCAGCTCAGGTCATGATCCCGTGGTTCGTGAGATCGAGCCCCACATCGGGATCTGCACGTGACAGCACGGAGCCTGCTTGGGATTCTCTGTCTCCTTCTCTCTCTGCCTCCCAATTTCCCTCTTTTAAATTTTTTTTTAAATTTTTTTAATGTTTATTTATTTTTGAGACAGAGAGAGACAGAGCATGAACAGGGGAGGGGCAGAGAGAGAGGGAGACACAGAATCTGAAACAGGCTCCAGTCTCTGAGCTGTCAGCACAGAGCCCGACGCGGGGCTTGAACTCACGGACCGTGAGATCATGACCTGAGCCGAAGTCAGACGCTTAACCAACCAAGCCACCCAGGCGCCCCATCCCTCTTTTAAAAAATAAATAAACAAACATTTAAAAAAAAAAAAAAAAAAAAAGAAAGCGATGTGAAAGGGCATGTCGATGACCAGCCACCACTGACACAGAACGTAAGTAACAGTGATGACTGAGATTTCCCCAGCCCGGGGAGGGCTACAACAGCATAGTGGATTTGGAGTCAAAACACCCTGGGTTGGATTCAAATCCCGTTGCGATATCCCCAGAATGGTGTGGCCTGAAGCAAAACACTTACCCGCTCTCTACAGACAACGGAATATTATTTAGCGACGAAAAGAAATGAGCCATCAAACTAGGAAAAGACATGGTAGAATCTTACATGCATGTGGCTCAAAAGGGCAATTGGAGACTCTACTTACTGTGTGACTCCAGCCACATGACATTCTGGAAAAGGCCAAACTGTAGACTAAAATGATGGGTGGTTGTCCAGGGTGTGCACTGGGGGGATGAGTAGGCAGAGCACAGAGGATCTTCAGGGCAGTGAAACAACCCTGGATGGTACCAGGATGATGGATACATGCCATGGGGCATATGTCAAAACCCGCAGGATATACAGCACGAAGAGGGCCCTGAAGGTAACCCGTGCGTGATACTTAACACAAATGTATCATTGCTGAGTCATCAGTTCCAACAAATGTACCACACCGATGCAAGAGGTAAATAGCAGGGGAAACCAGGGGTGGGGGAGAGAGCAGGTAAATCGGATCTCTGCATACTTTCCGCTCGGCATTCTGTAAACCTAAAAGTGCCCTAAGAAGTAAAGTCTCAAAAACAAATAGCCACTTCACATGGTTCCAGCGAGGACCCAATGAGGGAGAGCCTTCCCATTAGGAAGTCACCAGCGTTGGAGAGGGGCAGGCAGATGACAGAGATTGAGTGTGGCCGGGGGCTTTGCAGTACTCCTGCTCACTCCACGTGGGTCTGGGCCATCCGGTATGGGGCTGGTAGGCAGGACACACGGACTGTGACCCCAGGACAGATGGCCTTGACTGCTGCGTGCACACGGCTGAGAGGCCAGTGGGATGGTGGGCAGCGAAGCTGGCGGAGTACGAGGCGCCTGGGGCTTGTGGACCACACTGCCCCACACCCGTAGGCTCACTTCTACTGAGTCCAAGCTTCTTCCCAGGGCCCCGCTTGCACCACCTTGAGGCACTTCTCACCACTTCTTCCAGGGAGGCCTCACACGGGTCCGCATGTGTATGAGCAGCCTCTCCTAATGCCTCTGCCTGCTGCTCTCACCGGGGTGGCCACTCGCTCAATCGTCACGTCCCCACGTCCCGGAGGAGGACACTGCTGGCAGATTCTTGGAAGCATTAAAACCACACCTAAGAATCTCTGTCCCCGTCACAATTCCGGTGGCAGGAGTTGCACAGGAATTTATTCTCGAGAGTCACATGTGCCATCCTGAGTGGGGCATGGAGAACAGGGAGGGCCGGCTGCACACCTGGGGCGGGTGACCGCCAAGCTGACCCCACAGGCGCCCAGCACGCAGGCCATAAAGGCTGCAACAGGGGCCCCTGAGGGGCTTTGGGCTGGACCGAGGGCATCATTTAATAAAATGCAATGGGGCTTTTGTTCATTTATCTTAGATTCCTGCCTACAACAGAGATAGGGACTCAAGAAAACAGATCCACCCCCTGCCCTGTAGCCTGAGAGACCCATACAGACACCGTGGGCGCCCCTCAGCGGGATCAGGTCCCCGAGGTGAGGGGAATTTCTGTAAGTCCAATGAAGACATCCTGAGGTTTTGTACCATGTCACACAATATCAGTTTAACGTTAGTGCTTCCGGAAAATGTTACCGCCATCTAGAAAAATCAGCCCAGACTGGTCTATGTAACTTGCAAAGGCATTTAAATAGGCTCTGAGTGCAGCCTTAAAACAGGTTGACAGATACCCTCTGCCAACTGTTTAGTTTTGACTTAATACTGCAATTACTTTCTGCAATGAAGAGGAAAATGCTCCAGCACAGTCAATCTTTGGTTCTTAAGCTAACAATATTAGCTCTACAGAATTTGCCTAAAACAAGTTAATAAAGAAGAAGGAGAAGGAGAAGGAGGAGGAGGAGGAGGAGAAGGAGAAGAAGAAGGAGAAGGAGAAGGAAGGAGAAGGAAAAGGAGAAGGAGAAGAAGGAGACGAAAGCAAAAAAAAAAAAAAAGAATTGAATTAACCAGCTAGAGTTGCCCTCTACGTAGGCTGGTCTTTGCTTTCTGAGGACTAAGGGGAACCCAGTGGACAGGTGTCTGTGTGGTTCTCTCTGGGCGGAGAGGAGAGGAGTTGGGTTCCTGTGGCTTCATCGTACCAGCTTGTACAGGTGCGCCCCTGCTGTCCATGGAGGGGGGCCTGGTCCTCCACCTGCACAGGGCAGGTGGCAGAGTCAGGGCTGTGGCAGTCACCACCAGCTTCCAGTCCCAGAGCTGGCCACCAAGGTGCCGCGTGCAGGCTGACTCAGCCACCGTCTGGGGGGCCAGCATGCCGCAGGCCTGGCACGCCTGAGCCCCCTCCCCTTGTGCAAATAGAACAAGCAATGGACTGAGCCCCCTGGAACCCTCTGGAGACTGCCCCCTCACCGCCATCTGGACTGGTCCTACTCTCTCCTCCGTTTCCACAAGCAGCCACAAAGGCTTGACCTTTGCTAACTGCTCCCAGTGCAACGTGGGTAGATAAAATACAAGGCACCAGCCAAATTTGAGCCACAAGTAAAATACAAATAATTTTGTTAGTTTAGTATGTCCCAGTACTTTATTTATGATTTACTGTATCTTGGATATAGTTCTACTTTAAAAATCTCATATATCTGAAACTCAAATAAGCTGGAAGTCCTGTATTATCATTTGCTAAACCTGGAAACCTCTTCCCAGGCCCTGTCTGGAGGTGAATTCTGTTTCTGGATTCCACGCTGCTGTTTTACAGGAGCCATGTGGATTAAATGGAACTTCCTGGACCTTCTCATTTATGGGGTTGAAACTCTTGGACACTGACCTTGATCATCATTGAATTTGCTACAGATACTCTTCTGTAGCAATCTGGTGAATCTGGATTGGAGAAGGACCACCGACGCACCCTTAGTCAAAGTGACCAGCTCCCACCCCTCACTGGGGTCTCGTGGACCTACTGTGTGCACAGGTACGGTGGCCCTCTGGACACTCTAGACACAAGTGAGTAATTTTAACACAAGTCCACAGTCCCCAGCAAAATCCTCTGGCCAGTTGTGCTTTAGAATTCTAAATTTTTCAGATTTTAGAATGACAATATGGTGGATATACCTTATATTACATAAGTTATATTTATGTTGCATTATACATATTATATATAATAAATACCCACAATGTATTGCATAAATATGTTATATTAGGCCAGCAGGCTCTAGGACAGTAGCAAGCACAGGAGTGGGGCTAGGAGAGCCTAGGGCACTCAAAGAGAGAAGACAATAGGGGTGCCTGGGTGGCCCAGCTGGTTAAATTTTGACTCTTGATTTCAGCTCAGGCCCTGATCTCCACGTTGTGGGATCGAGCTCCACATTGGGCTCTGCGCTGACAGTGTGGAACTTGCTTGGGATTCTGTCTCCCTCCCTCTCTCTCTCTCTCTCTGCCCCTGTTCTGCTTGCTCGCTCTTGCTCTCTCTCTCTCTCTCTCTCTCTCTCTCTTTCTCTCTGTCTCAAAATAAATAAAAAACAAACTTTAAAAAAAGAGAGAGAGAAAACAATACATCTCACCTCACCACTCAACTGCATTGGGAAATCAGAGGACAAGAAATAAAGATTTCTTAGCAGGAATCCTTTGGTCCAGAGCGCTTTGCATTCTGTGAGGTTCTCCAGAGCACTGCGGTGGTTGGGCAAATGAGGACCTTCATTCTGGGTCTCTGGGCAAACCCAGAGTTGACAGAGGCAAAGTGCTTCACAGATACCACCCCCCCCAAAAGGCACTGCTTGTGAAGGTGACCTAGGATTAGAGCCGCACCCAGGAAGGTAAAAACAGTTGTCCTCGACGGCCCTCGTCCTAGTTATGGAGGGATCCACCCATCCAGCTAGGCGCCAAGCCAGTTAGAAGCTCTGAAAAGCCAAGAGAATGGGCAGCTCTCCCATCACCTTGCTTGTCTCCGTTAAGCAAGCCCTCGGCGTCAGTGTGGGGACCCCGGGCCCACGCGTTCAGACTTGGCGCATAGCATGTCGTCGACTGTGCTCAGATACGATTATAAGTCCTCAGAGTTTACACAAGGAAGGAGCAAGGGTAAATTTCTCTATTTAATATGCTGCACCCTCTCCCTCAAATCCCTTCACACTCAGAGAGTTTGTCTAAATGGACTCTTAGATAAATAGAGCGACATAATTGCTTTGATGTACCGACATACCTGAGTGTCAGGCTTATGAATACATCCTCAGTACATTGAACAGAAGTGTGTTCAAGGAGTAATTGCTTGAAGTCAGTATCATATATTCTTATTTTAAGGAAGCAACACTCTTCTCCCTCAAACCATTATTATCTACAACCACACAGTTCCGAGACAGGAGAGCCATGAGTCCCACATGGCTATGTTAGTTTTTCATTTTTAATTCACTAAAACTAAGCCAATGATAAAATTCCATTCTTCAGTTGCACTAGCCACACTTCAAGAGCTCAGTAGCCACATGTGGCTGGTGGTCTCTGCAGAGCACAGTGCAGGTATACAATCTTTCCATCACGGCAGAAAACTCTATTGGACGGTACTGATCTGTAGACTCAAGAAGTGATTGCTCCAGTCGTGACAAGTAATACCCTTCTTTTGCTTCCCGCAGGTCAAGCTTCACCCATGTCAGTCTTAGAGTTGTTACCAAAGCCAGCGAAATCGCCAGAGGCCAGGGCGACAAGATCGCGCTGAAGTCAAGACCCAGTTGGGAGAGACTATCTTGCTGACCAGTGGCCTTTGGTTAACTGTCCTCAGCCTGCAGCCTGATGTCCACGGGCTGCATGAGAATAAAACAATAGAGCCACATTCTGGCACCATTCGTTCAACAAGTTCAAGTCTCGCAAAGGCACCAGCCACCTCCTAGTGGCTAAATGCAAAAGGTGTGCCAGAGTCCCTCTGTCCTTTAACATCTCGGCATTTGTAACCACGAATACCTTCCCTGACACAGTTTTTCTGTTCATCTCTGGGGTCCACAATCCCCTGTTGCTCCCCACCTCCCTGACCCCTTTTCTCTGTCTCATTGCTGTCGCATTCCATGGGCTCAGACCCTCTCCTCTGCCCTGTGCTCACTCCCCAGGCAATCTCCACCATGGTCCAGGCACCATTCATACCTGCAGGCTGGTGGGGTCTCAATTAGATCCCTCCTAAAGCTCCATTTGCCTCTGGAGGCCTCCCCTTGACCAGGAGCCTCAGACTTGCCATGACCAAATGGAGCCACCGCCCTCCCTCAACCAAGACTACCCGCTCCCCTGTGTCCTCGGGTCACCCTCTGAGCCAGGACTCTGGCAGTCACTCCAAGCTCACCCCAAACACCCAGTCACTGCCAAGTATGGTCACTTCTGGGTACTATACCTCCCCTGTCTTCCCACCCTCTTCCATCCCCACGCTGCCTTGACCCAGGTCCCTGTTGTCTGTCTCTCACTTACTTTGCTACATTTATGCCCAGCTCTTGGTTTATCCCAGCCCTGATCCTACCCTCTCTAATCTATGCTTCTTCCCACAGTATCCAGACAGATCTTCCCAAAGTGCAAATCTGTTCTTGTCCTCATAAGTCCTCAGAGTTTACACAAGGAAGGAGCAAGGGTAAATTTCTCTATTTAATATGCTGCACCCTCTCCCTCAAATCCCTTCACACAATTTCTCCCTAAAATTAGTCAGTAGCTCCCCACTGCCTTCGGGATAACATTCCAGCTCTCTAGAACAACCCATGAGTCTCCCGTGATGAAGATTCTTCATGCCAGGGTCAGCAAACTTCTTCTATAAAGGGCTAGGTAGTAAATATATGGGGCTTTGTGGACCATATTGTTTATGCCACTAAAATTCAACTCTGCCATCATAGCGTGAAAGCAGCCATATGTAAACAAACGGGCATGGTTGTGTTCAATAAAACTTTATTTACAGAAACAGGTGGCTGACCGGATTTGGTCCTCAGGCTGTAGTTTGACAACTTTAGCTCTGTTCTCCTAGGCCAGCGCTTGACTGTCCTCTGTGGAGCAGGCATGCCAACCCCTACAGGGCCCCTGGACGCCCTTGTGCACTCTCACACAAAAGCCTCTACACCATTATTGTTTCCTCTTGGAATTTACTCCTCCACCCACTCCTCCACTCTCCCACTACTGTTAACAGGTAGCCCCGTCCAACTTGTCCAGCACCCAGGCTAAATATTGGTTCCCCATTTAGCTGACATTTCCCATAGGAATCTCTTCCTAAAACCTGGACCACCCTCTGGTCCTCAGTTGTGCTGATTCCAGGAAAGTAAATATTTATTGTAGAAATACGATGCTTATTGGGAAAATATATGTATCTAAAACCAGATATAACTTAGCACTATTAACATTTTGAAGTCTGTCTTCCAGACTTGTTTCTATTTATCTATTAATCATCTAGCTATGTTTACATCTATTTCTTTACATAATTTGTAAAATACCATACCCAGGTTTGAACTCAGATTTTTAAAGCTATGTTGTGAGATTTCTCTTATGCATTATAAATTATCCAAAATAACAACCTGGATTCCGACACAACAGTCTATCTGCCCAATGCCCCAGAATCTGCGTCGCTTGGCCCCTTTCAGGACACTTTCACTTTGTCTCCGTCTGGAATAACACTCAGAGGAGCATCTTTGCACCTGGGGTTTGAACGCATCTTTTCAGCAATTCCGCAGGATAACAGAGATCAAGAAATGCACCGTGTCCAGGCTGTGCGCGAGGTCCCCCGCGAGCGCTGCCAGCCTGCCTTCCCACGGAGCGCCCAGGCTGCACCCTCAGCAGCTGCTTCTGGCGACGCCCCTCCCTCCTCACCTTTGTGAGCATCAGATCCTGTCATTTGTTTAATCTTTGCTTAGCTGCCCGGTGAAAATGCCATCCCGCTGATCTCATTCGCTCTCCCTTAGTCTTCCTGGTGAGTTTCGGTGCTTCTCCTCAAGGTTCCCTGGCTGTTTGTGTTTCTTCCTCTATTTCAAGCACACTCTCCATGGGCCGGTTCTATGCTGGCCAGAGGCTCGACGTGTGTCCTGGGACCCTAGGTGCCTGACAGGGGCACTAGGAAGACTACTGAGTAGAAATGGGCAGACGGGGCACCACTGGTGACCCAGTCGGTGGTTGTGGAAGCTACCCCACCGCAGAGACTGGGCTGATCCGGGACAATCACATGGGTGGCCCAATTTTAGAGAAGAAAATCATGACCAGAAGTCTCGACAACAGGAGAGTCAGCCACTTGGTGTCCACAGGGAGGAGCCCTGTCCAAGTAACCAGGTAAGTACGGGACGGCTTCTCCCTAAAGATGTAGCTGATGGACAAAAGGAGTTTGGCAGTCTTCTACACTGTTGACAAGAGCGTGAATTGGTAGAGCTTTGCAGAAGCAAATTAGCAATGCCCACCAAGTGTCCGAAGATAACCAAATCTTACCCTGGAATGTCCGGATGATCTTTAAAGCTCCGTAGGTTATTGAGCTGCTCCCAGGAATTGAGAATCGCTGTATGGACTCTCGTGCCGCCCCTCAAAATGATGCAGAATTTTTAATAATAGAAAGGGGCTTTGGTTTGCATGTTAATTTTAAAAAGCAAAACACAGAAGTTATAAAATTTTTTAAGTACACATAAAGGAAACTGGAAGTGACATCAAAATAGGAACGTCAACCGAGTCATTCGTTGCTTTATTTAACAAATATTTCTGAGCACCAGCTGTGGTCTTAGCCAGCAGTTTCCAAACTTTTTGATCTCCAGATCCCTTTATACTCCTCCCAAATTATTCAGAACCACAAAGAGCCTTTGTTTATATTGGTAATATCCATTGATATTTACCATATCAAAACTAAAATTGATCATTTTAGAAATATTTATTCATTAATTCCTTTCTTAAATAATAAATCCACAACATGTTAGTAAAAAAAGAACATATAGAGAGAGCAATATTGTTTTACATTTTTGCAAATCTCTGTAAGTCCCGCTTAATAGAAGACAGCTGGGTTCCCATATTTGCTTCTGTATTCAATTGGTTGCGATATCACCCTCCGTGAGGACTCTGGAAAATTCCGCCATGTATTCAGACAGAATGAAAGTGAAAAAGGCAAACAACGTCTTAGTTGTTCTGAAACTAGTTTTGACCCACTGTTGAGAAAACAGTGTTGACCTCACGGACCCTGAAAGGGTCCTGGAAATCCCAGCAGACCCTGGATCACACTTTGAGAACCACTGATCTGAGCACTTTTCTAGTTTTTATCTGTTAAAAAAAAAAAATCACAAAACAAAAGCAAGTCCTGCTCTCATTGTCTTATCTTCTATTAGGAGAAGAAAGAAAACGAGTAGGTCACCGACAGATGGAAAGTGCTGTGAAGAGCTGGTTGAAGGTCAGGGAAGGCCCTGATGTGGAGCCCAGAACACGTGGGGCCAAGGGCGCGTGGATATTCCTCTGCGTGGCAGCTGTTGTATCCCTCATCGTTCAAATTTTCTATAAGAAACAGTATGACCTTACACTTTTCTTAAATCAGTTTCCAAATGCAGTCCCGTCACAAGGAAGCATTCATCAAGGCAACACTTTGAAGCGGAATTGGGGCCGTGTGTGAGCCACCAGTGTGTCCATCAGGCGCTCCCCAACCACGCTCTGCTGTTTCCCTGGTGCCCATTGCAATGGTCCCTGGAGAAGGGTCTGGGGACACACAGGCGCTCGGGGCCAGTGTCAGCCCCCAGGAAGGGACCGTCTTCTTTGGGAGGCAAGCATGCAGACAAACTTAAAAGCACATCATTACTCCTCATTGATATCAATTTGTTTCTGGGTCTCGTCTCATGGATTACTAGTTCCCTGGGCTCCAGCCCCCCGGAACACAGAATGTAGCCCACCCTCAGATGGGGTTCATCTCCCCATGGGCCTTTCGCCTCCATCTCCTGCAAGGACTTCTGCTGGCATTCTAGGCCTCATCACATACGTCTCTCCACTGCTCTCCCAAGGCTGTGATACCCAAGAAAAATAAGCCACACTGCATGCAAATGACAACACAAGGGTTTACTGTGTAAAAATAACAAGGTTGAAGTTTCTGAACGTATCAGTGAAAGTGATGCTTATCTGGGTTCCTGTGTGTTTCGGCACAGAGGAGAAGAGGACCTTAAGCTTAAAGGGCTGGTGCTGCCATTGTACATGGGGCCCTTGTGTCTTGGGAGCTGTATTCCTTCCCTGTGTGTACCATCACCAAGTACCCAGAACTGGGTGGCTTACCACAATATAAATTCATTCTCTCACAGTCTGGAGGCCAGGAGTCCAAAATCAAGGTGCTGGTAAGGCCATGCTCCATCTGAAGCCTCAAGGGGAAGATCCTTTTGTGTCTTCCAGCTTCTGGTGGCTCCTGGCTTTCCCTGGGTCTGGGAAGGGTCCCTCGAAACTCTGCCTCCGCGGTCACATGCCTTCCTCTGTGTGTGTCTGTGTCTTATAAGGACAGCAGTCCCAAAGGATTACTCCAGTATGACCCCATCTTGATTCAGTAACATCTGCAAAGATCTTTTTTCCAAATAAGGGCACGTTCACAGGTACAAGGGTTAGGATATCAGAGGAACTTTGGAAGAACACAATTCAACCCATACAAGGAGCCAAACCCAGGGAGGATAAGACCAGAGGAGAGTGCAGTCAGCAAGGCCATGAGGGCCACCAAAGTCAGGGACGCGGACAAGGCTTTGGACATGCCAACCAGGAGACCTCTGTGAAACCTGACATGAGCAGGGGAGGCAAGCGACTGATTGGCCAAAGATGGGATTACAAGGGGTAGTTTGCACACACAGCTGAAAGAATACAGTGAGTAATCGTGTTCTGTGAAGAAGGTCATTATGAAGGGAAGGAAATTAAATAATGCACTAGGTTGAAGGGGACACAAGATTGAGGAAAGAATTTCATTTAGTGGTGGTTTCCTTTTTTTCACCTTCTGGGAATGGACAGGGAGGCTTGACCCAATTCGTAGCTATACAAATATAGGCCTTTTGGTTAGCCAATGCTGCAAGTGTTTGCTGATGCTGAAATTTCTTTTTCAAAACACTTTTTATTTAAATCTGTACTGTTTACACAGTTAATGTATTGTCTTTATAGAAATGCTACAAAATTCAGATTTAAAAAGGTGAGATGCTAAAAGGTAACCATAATTAACAGTTTGGTATCTATCTTTCGACACTTTATGTGCCTATATGTACACATATTAATATATATGTTAGATAAATGAGTCATACCTGACGTAACGTTTTTGTGACTTGTTTTTTTCATTTAACAGTATATTGTGAACATTTCTTATACCAAAACATATGGTAACAGCATGCATATATACACAGACATGCGCGCGGGTGTGATTTTAAGCCACAGCGCGTATTCCACTCTGTGGCTGTATCATAATTTAATGAACCAATTCCCTACTCTTGGACTTCGATTTTTACCAAGCATCCTTTTTCTTTACAAATTCGTCTGATTATGTTTTAAGATAAATTGTTGGATCAAACGGTATCAGGATTCCAGTCTTTTCTCATGTGTTTGTGCACCTTCCTAAAACGAAACATATCCAACCCAAGCACCACCACCAGCTTTGTCTGAAACTTGGGAATCCTGCAAAGACAGCAAGACGAAAAGCTCGTGGACGGTGTTGTGGGAGCCACCTCTGCGCATCCTCGGCTCCACGGAGGACAGAAAGCTGTGTACAGGGTGTGCAGTCTTTTTAAATGACGCTTATTGTTTGTCTGGATTCTTTTCTACATGTAAAGCTAACATGAGGAAGCTTTTAAAAATGAGGGCTGGCTAAAGACATAGTGATGCATGATGCAAAGTCGGATTTGTTCTTAAGAAAAGGAAGCAGAAAAGCGTTCCTCGTGTTATATGATATTGCATACGACGCAGGATTCGTCAGAAAACAGTAGGCAAATGTGAACCTAACCTCTTCCTTGCCATGGTATCCTTGCATTAATTCATGAAACTCTTCAACCAATATTTACTGAGTGGCAATGTCTTCAAGGCAAGGTTAGACAGACAGACGAAAGATCCTTTTGGGGACGTGGGGCACACAGTGGTGGGACGTCTGGAGTTGAGGCTCAGACCCACGACCGAGGGCAGGGCTCCCTGCATGGACTCGGCGGTCAGGGAGCTGCAATGGGAGCAAATACCCAGGGAGCGCAGCGCCCCCAAACCAGAGTGCAATGAGACACCCAGCAGCCCAAACCCACCAGGCTCGCAAAGAGCCAGGAAAGGAGTTGTGGCAGATTTCACGGACCAACCAAGACTCTCGTTTGCACACATCATTTTTGACAAAGGCTTAAAAAGCTGACAGCCCTGTGTTGACAGCAGTTTGGGGGTCAATTGCTGGTGGCCGAACTCTAATTAGACACCACGTTGGAGGATGGTTGGGGATACCCATTCAATGCGGAGGGTGGTTACCCTTGGAGCGTGCAGTCCCAGTTTGGCCCGCAGAAACAATCTCACAAATACCATGTGTCTGTGGACCGCGTGGATATCTGTCTCCATGTTGTCCGAGGTGACAAAAGATCAGAAGCCACGTAAATGTCTGACAGTCAAGTGCGGTGCTCGGCAGTGTGAACAGGGAGGGCATCTGTGCGTGCTCACAGGGTGGAAACAGCAACACGCGAGTCTGAAGGGGGCCCACCTGTGCAAATAGAAGCACATCCACACACGGGTGTGTAGATTAGGCCGGAAAGTGTCCAAAAGGCAATCGCAAGGGGTACACGGCAGTTTCATTCAGGGACGGGGTACAGGAGTGGTGGTCTTCTCTCTTGCTTCGTAGCGTTCCCCGTTTCCCAAGCGAGGACGTTTCACTTTCATGCAGTTCAGAACAATCACTCGAACAGGAAAGGAGTGGGGAGTTTCCCCGGGGGACAGCAGAGGTCCCGGGTGGGCTAGTCACAGCTGGTTGGCAGCAGACAAGAGCTGGTAACCCAGGAACTGATCACGTGGCCACTGTCTGTGTCCAGCGCATCGAGGTGTTACGTTGACCCTGGAAAGAGTGGGGTCGTCAGACTGTGGACCATGGCACCTTTGTGTTGTAAGATCTGAAATCCCTGGGCCAGGGTGTGCTCAAGCGCTCTGGGACCTCTGGGGCAAAAGCCCTGGTTGTAGCTCCTGGGCTCTTCCCTTTCCAGCCTGGACCCCCGAGTCTGGGGAAGTTGAGCAACTTGTCCAAGGCCATCTGTGCAATGAGATGGGATAGAGTGACAGGTCTGCTTCTGGGCTGGGACACAAGGCTTCGTAGGTGGGGCCACAGAAGACGGGGCCCTGAGACTCACCTAAAGGGAAAGTGGGGCCAGTTGTAGTCTATCCATAGCCCCGTATGCCAAAAGAGTCTGAATCCATTGTGTGCACAAGCTCTTCAAAGCAGCACGTATTGTTTGGTTTAGTTTTTATTCCCAGTTATAAAACTGACATGGGATGGAGAATTTTTTCCAGATCTAAGGACTAGTTAAGAAGATAATAATGCATGCAGCCTTTTTTTTTTTTTTAATTGTTCTTATTGTGTTCTTTTTTTTTTTTTTTTTCCAACGTTTATTTATTTTTGGGACAGAGAGAGACAGAGCATGAACGGGGAAGGGGACAGAGAGAGAGGGAGACACAGAATCGGAAACAGGCTCCAGGCTCCGAGCCATCAGCCCAGAGCCCGACGCGGGGCTCGAACTCACGGACCGCGAGATCGTGACCTGGCTGAAGTCGGACGCTTAACCGACTGCGCCACCCAGGCGCCCCTCATGCAGCCTTTTACAAGGTTCTAGAATCTTCTTTGGGTGCACACAACATTATGTCCTGAGCAGATGTATGGAATACTGATATAAATGTATTCAGTCGTCATCATAACACTGTAAATGTGAGTCCTTTTCCTCCTCTGCACAGTGGACTAAACCAGGTCCTCAGCCTACTTCCGATTCCTTGACGTCAAAGGTCACGGGGCACACCGTGGGGAGGTCTTCTCACCTCCAGGGACGGCCCTGGTCCAGGTCATGACTTGTTTCCTAACGTCCAGCATCCAACTGTGTGTCCATTGCCATGCGTGCTTGAGAGCAACTCATTTAATCACGTTCAGGAAAAATAAAAAAATTAAAAGCGCATAAAGCATATTAGTGTTTTGCACGTAACTAGAAATGGAGTCCATTGAGCGTGGAGTTGTTGTCACTTGCAACTTTTTCAATATTTTGATGGTCCAGGGAGGAATGCGTGAGAAACAGTAGCACAAGCTCACAGGATTCTGCTGACCTGTCTCCAACTTGCCATCGGGTCATGGAGCGAGCGCTTGGGGCGTCTGACCTGTCCCCACCCTGGGATCCTACGTCACACAGGCACACGCACACCCCGACATCTGTTTGCACACACTGCCTGGGACCCTGCTTCTTTCTCACCTCGCAAGCCTCTCATGCAGTGAAAGCTCTACGAGATTGCAAACATTTTTTTGGAAAATGGCATCGATGCCAACATGATGTTTGTTCCCTATTTGGTAGGTTTTATTACCCCACACGTGATGTTTCCCAGCACTTTAAATCCCTTTATATGATCGGCGAAGATCGCGGTTATGACGACGCAGAGGTCGCCGTGCTCTGGGTAAAGGTCAAGCTCTCCTCCCAGGCAGCGAGTGTAAACATTAAGCACACTCCTCTCTGCTATTGCGGCGACTGGGGCCCCTCGGCTGCTCCCTCAGACTTGCCAGGGCATCTCTGTCCCCCACGCCCCCCGCGCAGGAGCGGAGAGAGCCTGCAGGCCTCACCGCAGATGATTTACAAGCAGCAGACTCAGGCTACCTCAGATGTCACGCTCCACGGAGGTCAGCCTCGCAGCGCCCTCAGGACCACCAGGGTGTGTGCACGGTTGACGGTCGCTTGTCTTCTCATCAAATTTTACTTGGAGGAGCCCACTGCCACCCGGCGGGACCATTCTTCTGAGGCGGTTACTCGTATTTTAGGGAACCATTATGATCTCTAATTTAGACATAGCTCTCATCAAAGTGAATGTCTCAAGTTTTCAAACGATTCCAAACGATTTGCTTATCCCATAAAAGTCATGCCCTTGTTACTAAAATTAAGTCCTGACGATGTACGTAAAAAATTTATTTCCGAATTGTGTCTACTTTTATGAGCAAAAATAATCAGGAAAAGCCACTGGCTACAAAAACTGCAAACAAAATGAACCTTTAAAACGCTAATGACTTAAGGGTGGTTGTACAGACGTATAAAGTATGTTGGGGGCTTACACTATTTGTCATTAACACATAGTCTGAAAGCTTGGCTAATATAATGTGACACAAAATTAGTCAAACACAATTCATGCAATATTGTTTAATTTTACTCCTCATTTAACTTGGTTTTAAGCAAAATCATTATGTCACATGATAACGTTCACTTGAACAAGAAATATTTCATAATGGCCGCTGCCTTTAGAAATGAGTTATTAGGGGCTCCATGCTGAACACATTCTTAACTATGAAAAACTATAAAGCTAATAGCTTAATCATATTTTGACACCATCTACATACTTTATGCATTATTTACAAGAAAGATATAAAAATGAAACCACTGAATATCTCACACAATACTTCACAGTCATAGTTAGCTGGTTAAAAATATAACACATTTATCTTCCAAGGGCTCTATATTTGCATATAGATACTTGCATACCATGTTGCAATGTGCTGTTAATGTAAAATTTAACCTTTGTTCTTTCTCTCTGATGTGCAAGGTATACTCATTAAGTTAAAAATAATGGCAAAAATAAGTCTTCTGGCGATATACATTTCATAAATTATTCCCCAGAGCAGTGAGGAAAGGTAAAATGTGGGTGGGAAAATGTTTAATTGAATTAATTCCTCATTTTCTGTATTTTTATTTTATAACTCAGAGACAGAGCAATTTGACTACTATATGTCAACCCTATGAATTGCAAAGGACCTCCCTTCAATTATTCAAGGTGTCAACCCTCTTAATCCTATATTGAAGCAATTCTGCATTTCAGGGCTGAGACGACTGTACAACATCATTTTGCGCACCTGTTAAGTGGGTGGCCGTTTATTCAACGGAGGGAGCGCACAACCAACATGCCTAAAACGTACCTCAAGGTCATCAAACATTTGGGCAGAACCTGGCCGCCTTTGGGCTTGAATTAGGTTGTAAAACGCAACGTCCGTTTCTTACGAAGCCCATATATGAACTTTCACAGAAGCAAGACAAATACTTAGAAATCTGGTAAGAAACTGCTACAAAATTCCTTGTTTGTACATCCCAAGTGGAAGATGCATTGTTGGGTTAGACTCAAGATCTGGAGTCGTACTGTGGCCAGGCGCGGCCCTTGGAAGAGAGGGAAAAGAGGAGGCAGAAAGCCCGTCTGAGTGAGCCCACTGTTAAAGTCCGATAACAAATGATGACACTGCAGATGGCACCTGCCAGGATGGTTCCAGTTCAGGGAAGCGCAGGTGCACACCATGCCGTGCCGCAGCCGGCGGGAAGGGCCCACACAGAATCCGAGTCTGGGCGGCGGTGGTGGACACAAGGCCACACAGCCCACATTGACGAGGGAGAGCTGGCGGGACACATAGGCTGTGAGGACCGAGGCCTCAGAAGAGAGGCTGGAACACGGCACGAAAGCAGCTCCCAGCCAGAGATGGGGGGCGGTGGTCATGCCAGGGCCCCAGAACCCCAACACAGGATTATTCCCCACTCTTCCTCAGCCCCGTAGAACACCGGAGCTGGCAAGTCAGAGTCTGGACACACGTGAGCCATCTGAGAACCACCGAGGGAGGGACAGATGTGAGGTCACACGGCCATCAGTGGCCAGGAGAGCATGGACCACGGGCTCTTAACCCCCAGGTTGGTCTCTATGACGCCTCCTTTCATCATAGTGATGGCTCTAGGGTTCCCCTAGATTTTCCAGAAGGAGTCCAGGAGCGGTGGCTTAGCGCTTTCTGAGCCAACCTACCCACGACTTCTGTGTTGACTGACCTCCATGGACCGCCTCTTTAGAGGAAGAACTCAGTCTCCGTGGTGAGTCTCCTGGGTTCCATCACAACCGTGCCTGCTGCTTCTGGGATGCCAGCAGGAACACCACCTTACCATGTTCATCTAGTTCAGCCCGCAGAACAGCCATCTGCCACGGTCCCGGGGTGTGTGGCCTGCCCCCCAGCTCCCGTGCTCCCAGTGGGCGCTCTCCTCCCCTAATGAACGTGCTATTTATAAGTCGGCATGACACACACATAAGCTGTGGGCACACATTCATTTAGCACATTTATTCCAATCTTCTGGAGACTTTTGCTCTCTCCTTTTGGAACCACTGAAAAGATAAATCGCTGTGATTAGACCTCATTTTCTGTACGAAGGGAAAGAATGACCCCAAAATGCTAAGTGCTTTTTGAACAAGCAGCGGCACCGGCTCTTTAACTGAACGCCTGGGCCCCCTTGAAATGGAGGCAGATACATTCTGCAGAAACGCGGTATTGAACTTTTACTTATTTGCTGTGTTTTCTGGACTCCTACGTGTACGTGATTGTTCTTGTAAAGGTTCTTACCGAGGTAAATAAAATCGTAGAGGCTTGGAAACACACTATTATTACAGCGCAGAGCTAAGGTGTACAGAACGGGAAATAACTCTCTGAGGAATAAATTACATGTGATGAGGGCTAAAAGAATACAGCTTCTATTTCGGGAAGTCTTCCAGGCGGAGGCAGAGATTTGGCAGTTTTAGCGTGCCTTTCAAGACAATGCACGTACACCAAAAACATTATTCTACACAGGGCGCCCCAGAGGCCACGGCCGTCACGTGGATGCCATAGTTATTCCATTGCCTCAAATTCAACACAGATCTTCTTTATTAATTTTAATTTGTCATCAATAACCTGACAGGCACTCTTTCGGCAAGAAATACTGCATTAACTGTTTCACTCACTGTGGCAGCTATTAAAACCGGGACGGTGATTAGCAGGAATGAGGTCAAACTGAATAATGTGAGTATAAGTCGCTACCAGCGAAATGTATAACACAGGAGGATTTATTATGTTCACTTGCTGAAATGTAATTTAAAAACAGGATATCACCACCTGCTATGCTGGCTCGTAGTGTTACTCAGATCATTTAAACATTTCCTGCTAATATGTTTATTTGCTTCTGGCGTATATTACCATTTACTGTATTTCTAATAACTACAGTTAAAATAAACTTAATTGTTGCTATCTACTTCATGTAAACATAGCAGGTAAATAAATCATCCCATGATTAGCTCAGACAATGCAAATTAGGGTGATTTAATCATCAATATTGGCAACAGAAAAATTAGTATTTATAACCTCCTTGCAAAGAATGAAATTTAGTTGCCTTATGGAGGGGTCTGCTTGCTAAATAAGAATGTCACATGGATGCGGAAAGACTCCGCTCGGCTAGAAATAACGTGACGTACCGTCACGTGCACTAAAGACATTGCCCAGTGTTTACAGATGCTAGGCGCTCACACGGGAACTCTAGATGTGCTCTTTTTGAAAAATCAGAAACCCGGGCACATTGGCCGGAGTCGTTGCTGATCTGGAAACCACAGTCCACAGCGTTTGGCTGCACTTTTGAAGGAATTCAGATCGATGCAGAGTTCTCCATAATGATTTAAAACTTTTCCTATTGGGAGGTCATTTGAATCCTGGGCTAAAAATAGAGAATGTATCTTTTAAACGTGCAGGGGGTTTTAAGCGTGAAGGTTATTTTTAGGAGTGAGTGCCCACGAGACAAAGCAGCTATCAATAATCCTTCTCTGAGCGCCACAGGTCAGTTAGTCTGGGCTGGCATTTAATCCTTACACCAAATATCATTTAAGCCACTTAATGTAAGATCTCTGAGACTCGGGCTGGTGAGTGTCTGGGACTACAGGCGGCACAGAGCCAAACGGGTGGGACCAGCCGATTACTGTAGGCAAAGTGGTCCCGTGGCCCCACCTGAGGCCGGAGCCCTCCATCCTGGCCCCGGAGAAGCACTTCGAAAGGCCGAACCTTTAACACGACACATCCCCCCCACAACTGTCACACCTGCGCATTTGCACAAAAAAATGAAATTTTAGCTCAGCCCTTCCGGAGTGGGGTGGTAAAAAAATCATGGCTTGGCACAAAACCTCAAAAACTCATCAAAGACTCGTTTATTTTAAGAAATCTCAAAAACTAACCCGAGAAATAATTTGTAAGAATTCTTTCCTGGACAGCCTGTGTATCCTATGGAACTAGAGAAACCTAATGCGTGAGGGTCGGCGTTAATTGTAGGGACCTGCTCTAACATGGGCAAACGATAATGAGCACCAGTATACTTCTGTTTTGTTTGTTGGTTGGTTGGTTGGTTGGTTGGCTGGTTTGTTTGTTTGTTTGTTTGTTTGTTTGTTTTGAATCTGAGAAAAAAAAGCCAATAAGTAAACGTCGCCCTCTCTGAACAATTGCCGTCTCAGACGCTGGTGCTCTGCGTGAACGCAAAGCGAACATGCAAAGAAAAGGCCCCACCAAAGGATGCGTGCATTCGCCTCCTGTGTTCCTCTGAGCTGCCTCTTGCCTAAATCAAGCAGTGTTACAGGAGGCAATTCCAGCTCGCGTCCCCAGCTCCGGAGCTGTCACATTAGACAATCAGAGAACTTTTAGAAGGAAACCAATGAATGTTAAATATCACAGCCCCGTTTGCAGGGCCCCGGCACCCATCTCCGCCAAGGAAAATGAGCAGCCTTCGTAGCCCACGGCCTCGGGAAGGCACTTTGTTCCTGCCCGCCCCGCCTGCGCAGGGGCTGTAGGGCTGCGAGATCCCCCTTCATCTAAGGCGGCAACCACAGGGCTTTACACAGCAGCTCAATTTGAATCGATGATGGGAGCAATGTGTGTAATTCGACATCAAGCAGCCCGGGTGTCTGGCGTTTATTTGTGCTGTTGTTTCGGCAGGTAATCCAAAGGCCCCCCTCCTCCGACATGTCAAGTCTGCAGTCAAACAGAGAGGACTGGCAAATTCACTTTTACAGTTAGGCGAGCTGAATGCTATTACCCGTGTATTTGTCACCGACCTGCGATCCCAGCCTCTCATCTGCCATCCGGATGGATGCTACAAAGTGAAGCGTCGGGGACATGCGTTTCCCGGTAACTACCTGCTGCCAGCTATTATTTTAAGGATCCTGTGATTTTCTTTTATTTTGAGTAGAAAAAACAAGGCAGCTGCGGTAATAAAAAGGCGTATCAACTAGTCACTTGCTGGCACATTTGTCACTGGTGTGGATACAGTGGAGCCCTTTTTTGTTGTTGTTGCTAGAAAATGTATACACTCGAATATAATATTGTAAATCTGGAGTATGTGCTTCCAATAAAACCCTTTTTAGTGCCTTGCATACTGGCAAACAAAATAAAAATGTATGCGTCTTATAAAGAATGCCGATACATACACATACATGCAAGATGCCGCCCACAAATCATGTGTTGACAGGAGATATTTTACGTTAGATGATTTTGGGGTGAAAGTTATTATTTTTTTATTCCTAACTCACCTTAACATAGCTACACAGCCATACATTATCACAGCTCTCCAGTAATGTTCCTAAATATTTCCTAATGATGGATTGTATTTTAGGGCCTCCCAGGACCCGAGTTGAACTGTATAATTCCAAGTTGTGAATTAAATTGCAAGAACCGAGGGCTTCTGGTAATTCTTTTACTTCTGCGCGTCGCATAGACGTAGCGACCCTCTCCCCTGTTCAGTGCAGAAGAAATCCTCGAAGATCATCAGTCGCCAATAAAACCTTAGTTGTTCCGTATGTATGTGTTTGAAAATTAATTAGGCCGGAGCTTTTAAGAGGTGGTTGGTCCTTCCGTGATATCCGGAAAATCGCCACTAGGTGTTTGTCAAACCACGTAACCACAATGTTTACGCTTTGTGCCTCTTGTGTTCTGGAAGCCGGGCATGGCTTCGGCATTGGACTCAGACGCACAACAAAGTCAAGACGCTGCTGCCCCACACGCCAGCCCCCCGCCCCCAGGTGTGTCCGCGGGACTCGCGTCCTGAACAAAGAGCCCGGCGCCTCAGCGCCCTGCCATCCGGAGCAGGAGTTGGACAATTCCGAACAATAAAACCCGGCCCAAACAAAGAGTGATTAATGACTCAGGGGTCTGCCTGCCATGTCGACCAGAGAGGCTCGGAGTGGGTCTTTGAAGGAGAAATGAAAAGAGTTTCGGGCTTTAAATATTTACTATTTCATTCATCAATGGAGCATGTAAACGCAGAAACAAATATTCAAACATCATTTTCCCCAGACTCCATTTCTATCATTGTCCTCGCATGCGATGCTTGTTTACGGCAATCATCGTAATGGAAGGCACGGGAGGAAACGGGTTACGGAGGCGGGGGTGATTATTCAGAGGGGGCCACCGGTTCTCCTCCTGAATTTCGTTTGTCACCAGGGTCTCTGGAAGGTTCCATGGTGCCTGTAACCTATCTGGTGTTCAGGCCCAGAGTTTTAGGCAGATTTTACTGTTTCTACACAGTCCATTACTCAAAACGTTGTCTGTCTCTGTGTGGAAATGAACACTCTTGTCATCATTTAAGAAAGGAAACAGGTAGGGTGCCTGGGTGGCTCGGTCGGTTGGGCTTCGGACTTGGCTCAGGTCACTATCTCACGGTTCCCGAGTCGGGCTCTGTGCTGACAGCTCAGCGCCTGGGGCCTGCTTCAAATTCTGTGTCTCCCTCTCTCCCTCTCTCTCTCTCTCTCTCTCTCTCTGTTCCTCCCCGGTTTGCGCTCTCTCTCTCTCTCTCAGAAATGGCTAAACATTAAGAAATTGTTTTTAAATAAAAAAAAAATTAAAAAAGAAAGGAAACAGGTGGCAAGTGTCCCTACAAATCAAGCATCCTGCACTTCAGACATGTTCTAAGACATTATTGCTGTTACAACAGTTGTGAAGTATGACTTCACGATGGTTCATCCGTCACGTTCCTCTTGGTTGTGTGTGTGGCCAGGTGGCTGACGTGCCGTCCACGCTGGGGGACCAAGGGTGACAAAATCGCTCCTCCCTGGCGTCTCCCACACTGGATGCTCACGGAGTCCTTGCCGTTTCCATCTGAAACCCGGGGCTTGCACCCCATGGGGCCGTGTGCAGTCTGCCTGTGCATCCCTGGGCCCCTCACAGGACACACCCCCTCCAGGGAGTTGTGCTGCAACCCGGCCTCTCTCGGTGCAGGGCCCTTGCCGTCTCACCCTTGGACAGCTGCGGATTTGGCTCCATGGCCAGGAGGGCAGCTCTCCTCTCCTGGCCCCGTATCGGCACTCAGCTCAAATGCCACCTCCTCTAAGAAGCCTTCCATGCAGATTCCAGGTCACATCCCCTGCTGCAGGCTTCATGCTCCTGCACTGTGTTCCCAGGGCTCGTGCAGCCTGGCTTCCTGACTCACACCCTCATGAGGAGGCAGGGCCACACGCACTTCCCTCATCAGCCCTAGTACACAGCCTCGTAGGTGACAAGCTCCATGATGATTTCTTGAGTGACGAATGAATGAATGAATGAATACGATTTGCTCGGTCTTTAAAAAAATTTTTTTTATGTTTATTCATTTTTGAAAGACAGAGAAAGACGGGGTGCAAGCAGGGGTGGGGTGGAGAAAGAGGGGGACACAGAATCCCAAGCAGGCTCCAGACTCTGAGCTGTCAGCACAGAGTCCGACGCGGGGCTCGAAATCACGAACCGTGAGATCATGACCTGAGCCGAAGTCAGACGCTTAACCAACTGAGCCACCCAGTCGCCCCGATTTGCTTGGTCTTTATAAACAGGCAGATTAAGAAGTCAGCCTGCAAGGTTTACCAGCGTTACATTTTCTATCTGAATCATCTAAATTGTTTTTGTCTAACAGTCTAAATTCTCACAGCACTCAAGGCTATGTGACCTTAGCATCAAGATCCAGAAAAAGCAGTTTGCTAAAAATACAAAAAGCAGCATCCGTACACAAGCACGTACACGTGCGTGCACGTGCGCGCGCACACACACACACGCACGCACACACGCTCTTCTTGATCAGCAAGCATAGGCCTTTGTGACCATTCAGTGAAGATATTTCCACTTTGCTCTTGTAAATTCCAGACTCCACTTCGCCTATGACTTAAGAAATTCTGTTGGATTGAATTTCAGGGATTTCGTGAAGGCTAGAGTGCCTCCTCCATTGTGAAGCATTCCACAGAGATGTGTGTGTGTTTGTGTGTGTGTGTGTGTGTGTGTGTGTGTGTGTCAGGGAGAGAGGGAGAGAGAGAGAGAGAGAGCGAGAGAAGGGGGAGATAGTTGTAGCTGATGTTATTCTATATATGTATGCTTTGACAGACCTGCTGATTTCTCCCAGTGTTGCATTTCTGGGAGAGAGGCCAATTTTCTTCATTTTTAAAATATCATAACATTTGTGTTAGCAAAAACTACTATAAATGCCATCAGCTACAGAATTCCAGTTTAATTTCTATTTTGACTTTATCAAAATTTGAGAAAAATATCTTTGGGGAATACAATTATCTGTGCTTAGCCTCAGCCCACAAATAAACACAAACCAACTGTTCCCTGCAGCAGGGAGCGATTCAGGAAAGTCCCTCCTAAGAATAGATGCCGCGGCCAAGGCGAAAGCTGGAACCGGACCCCACAGTGTAATCTAAACAACATAATTCTGATCCCAAGGACCGCACCATGTGGTCTGGCATATTGAATTTGTAAAAATCATATTAGAAGTGTACACAATATTTATAAAATACAAATACTGATTCCTCGCATTGATTCTTACCTGAATGTGGGTCAACTTCTTGTCTGAGTCCTTCTAACAGCTTAATTAAACAAATAAGAACATTTATGAAAATGTCAGACCGACGTAAGAAATCACAGCATTTTAATATTTTAATATCTGAGACTGCCTGATGTTTCAGTAATGGCTAAACCTAGTTAAACTCCCATTGATGATGCTGATTATTCTAGGATCTGATTTTCTCCTCTGGCTTCATGTAAAATCATAATCTTTCTTAACAGCTACCCACTATTGTTTCTATAACCTTTCTTCTCAGATATTAATGACCCTCTAGAGTTTCCCAAACTGTATTGGAGTGTTTTAACAAGTCATTCCAAAAATATATTTGGTAAACTAATGAAACTTGGGATATGTTTTAGATTATCCGCCTGAAATAGCGATGCTCAGTCACACTACTAAAATCGTGGGCCGACTTGATAATAAGTATCCCATCACGAAGGGTAATCATCAGCCCCGCTTTTCCAAGCAAATGCGGTGCCCAGGACAAGACATGCGAATCCAGGTACGTCAGCAAATGCTCTGAAGTTTTTTCCTAATAATGTGAAAAAGAAACAACAAACGTCTAACTCTAAATTGTCATGGAAATACATCACCCAGGCCCTATCTGTGCCACCGTGACGCATACATAAGCAGGAGACAGGCTGCCCGGTTTTCGGGTGTCGGTGACACGGTTCGGCAGGACTTGCTCTCGCGGGACACAGAGGTCATGGCACATCTTGAACCAGAGTCAACACCTTTCCATCTCCTTCACGTCACTGCCATCTTTGGATGTGACAAATTCCCTTCATTCTTCTTCCTCCTCCTTCCCCTGAACTTAATATGGTCGAGTCTCTTCTCCCACCTGGTTACATTTTTCAAATTCAATCAAAACCCTTTTAAGGGCCTCGTTTTATTTGTCTTTTCTCAGGGCTCTGCCCTGTGACTGCGCGCCTCGCCTCCTTCCAAACCGCAGGGCTCCTGGACTTCTTCGGCGTCTGTGTCGCCCGGGAGCCGTTTGCCTTCGGGTTCTTTTTGGATCCTTTGGCACAAAATGTCTGGCTCTAAAGGTCATGTGTGTGATGCTGAGAGACAGCCAACGCAAAAATGTTTGCATGTTTCCCCCCTGCGCCCAACAACACACACTACTGCTCAGAGTTCAGAGGTGCAGGATGGTTCAGAGACCTGCTCAGGGTCACTCGGCCGGCTGGTGGCACTGCTAGGGCCAGTGCAGGCTGCTGGGGCTCTTTATCCTGCGTCCCTCCCACGTGCGGCTGCTCAGGACGGTTTCCCGGTGCAGGCGTCACCTGGCGTCTGCAGGGGGAGCACCTTCTCAGACGACGTGATCACATACATGGTACCATCTTACAATACAAAGGGAAGCCACAATTATTCCTGGGATTTGATGAGTTACACACTAAAAGCCTCTCATGGCGGGAACTTAGGACAAGAGGTACGGTCTGCACAGCCTCCGCTGTGTCCTCATACTGGACGCCAACGGTGTCACCTGCCTTGCCGTAGAAATCAGCAACTGTGCCAGTAAGAGCTGCAGCTCTCGGACGCTCGCCAAGTTCTGTGAGTGGTGCAAATTATTGGCAAGTTGTCTCGATTTCTCGTGAAATCCTCACGATCAATATAAATGGATATTATCCTTTCTCATTTTGCACTTAAAGAAAAATCTGAGTGTCAAAGAGCTGACGTAACTTGCTCTGGGACAATAGCTGGATTCAAACCCAGTTCTGCTCGTCCTCGAGCACTCTGCTGCCCCTTGTCCCTGACGGGGCGTCAACGTCCCCGGCTGCGATCCTGTCATGGGAAACACCGTTTCTATGATGGTGGCATTCTCTCGTTCAGCCGGAAGACGTGGAGGGAGGGCCTCCTCCGAACCAGCCTGGGCCCCGCTCTGAGAATACACAGCCAGGAAGCCTGGGCGTTCCCCTCCAGGACGCAGTTTCTGCCTTTAGACTTTGCCTCGCAGAATTGTGGACTTGATGTTTTACCTCTTCCGCAATCCCAGTTTTTATTATTCTTTCCACACCAGCTTCAGGAAAAGAAAACCTTTAGCTAACTGGATAGAGAATACAGAGGATGGAAGGAGTCTTTGAAAGGGAAAAGCGCTGATCATTTACCACCAAGGAAGTCTGTTAGTGGATTAAAGCATATTCCCCAGGCCTTTAAAGATATCTATTAGTAATTTACAGAAATTATGAGAGCTAAAAGGCCTGTTGTTTTCAGAATTCAGAGCTCAGCCTGTGGCCTCGTACCAGATGATGCTGAAAACCAGCCTCTCTGGGAATTCCCATCAAACTCCAGTTCATAATTTATGGAATGACATATACTTGGACACTGATTAGCTACCTATCAGCTCTGTAATAAAGGCGGCATAACCCCTAGTTTATCATTCATTTATCTGAAGTCATTTTGAATAATATCACAAGATTGTAATGTAATCATTATGCTGTTCACCAGTCGTGGGCCGGCGAGGTCAGAGCCCCGGCAGGGTTCACACCGCTCAATTTACTCACTTCTTACACGTTTGTAGGATTGGAGTCAACAGCGTGATATCAAAGTTGGACCGGTGAGCAGAGGCTTTACACAAATTGATAATAAGATGTTCAACAGGAAGCACAGGAAGGCTTAATAACAGTGATAATAATCTTTTCTGAGAGTCAGGCTCGTACTTGAGTTTGAAACAAGTCAGTGCTCAATGACTAGCGCGGGTCTCCTTTGACTCTGCCGACCCGAAGGGTTTATCGACAACCACTTTGCTGCTATGAAACGCTCTATTAGGAAAACCGTGTCTTCGGGCCACGGGGAGGGTGACGGCAGGACGGTCGATTCCTCCGGAGAAGGGCTTGCTGGGAAGACTCTGCAGGCACAGCCACAGCCGGGGAAGGGGGAAGCCGGGGAAGCCAGTGGTTCACGGAGATGCTGGAAAAATCCCCCGGCAGAGGGACTGAGGGGTGAGGTGCGGAGGAACGGATGGGGCCGGAGGCGGCGAACCCTTCTCGAACCCGGAGAGGAGGGCCAAGGGGGATGGACCCAAAGAATGGGGTTTCTGCTTAAGGGTGATGTAGTCATTTATCTGTGCTGTCTGCCCAGTCACGCCCCCCCCCCCATTTCCAAAGGCGGCAGCTGAACACCAGCTTCCCTCGTTAGGTCAGTTTTGCCAGGATTTTGTAGGTGTCTTGCTAGGATTTTGTAGGTAGCAGCCCATCGGCCATCCTCCGTGGGGACCGTCCTGGGTGTGGGGCGGGGGGCGGCCAGGGATGGTGTTGCCATCAGGGCCTGAAGCATGTGAAAGAGAGGAGGAGAAATCGCGATGTGAAATTAAGAGAACAGGGGTTTTGGACGGACTCTGGGGGAGATTGCCAGCAAGCATCTCGGCCGCCCTGTTCCTAGGGGATGTCCACAGAGCCGAGAGGACCAACACGGGCCCTTTCTGCAGCAGGTCCTAGCGCGAGGCCTGAAAACTGCAGTAAGAGAAAAAAAGGCCAGTTTGATAATAAACATAGAGAAGCCACATAACAATAACAGAAGACCTACAGCAGTGAGTTTTCAGAGAACGTCTCCATTTGAGTAGAGCGCAATATGGAAAAAAGTAATGAATGTTGTAGCTAGCAAAGTTAGAGTCAAGACATTAAGTTATTTTCCGGAACGTGCTTGTTTCCATATCAACTCGTACTCAGACTTGAGTTCCATCTGCCCCTACAGGTGACCCCGCCCACCTTGGTGGCACCTACAGAGGATGAGTGTCCAACAGGGACCACCCAAGGGGATGTCTTTGGTCTGCCCCACCCCAGGGACCTTTTTAGTCGCCGTCCAGGGAGGAGGGATGGCTGGAAAATAGCGCTGCAGAGAATATTGCAACAGCAGAGAATAAGCCGGCCAAGGGGGACAGACAGGTCACGGCAAGAGCATGCCAGGTCTGGGAGGAGAGTCAGACCCCTGTGTCACTTCCTACAGGTCACGTCCTACAGCTGACCTTGGACAAGGTACTTGACCCTGAAGAATCTTTCAGATTTGTGGGAAGAGAACATACGGGCATATACCATATGGGATTCCTATGAGAGATGACGCATGCCCCATTCTTAGCAAAGAGCGTGGCACCATTAAGGCCTCAGAACTTCTTTGTTACTAATACAAATTTGCTATTGGAAACGCAGCTTCTCTGAGGTCTAAAGAGCAAAGCACCCTCTGCTCAAGATTCTTCCACGTCAGGGTTCTTAGCTTGGGACTTTTCCTGATTTTCAGATATACCTATGTAAAATATACATTTTCCTAGGGGGATAATCCCTAAATTGCATCATACTCACAACGGGGTCTGCTAAACAAAACGGGGAAAGGACAAAGCCTATGAGCTCCCGTATAATAGCACACGACATGGGGGTGTGGGTTTCCTCAAACGTGGGTTAATCATCTTATTCCACCTCACCCTCTATTCAACCTAAACCTAATAATTTCCCAGAAAGTCAGCCTTGCTGGCCGAGAAAAGTTCAAGGTTAAAAGCGGGAAGGAAGGAGAGCCGGGAGCTACAGGCTATTTGCAGAGGCCTAAGGAGGCAGGTTTCCCAGACAGGCTAGAATTGTATGTAAGCCATCCTGAAGCAAAAGCAGCCTCAGGAGGGGTTTTTCCCCAAGGCAAATCCATTCCAGAGGACTCACCACCAGAGGGAAATCCATCAAAGACCCTTCACCAGAAGGTGAGAATGAATCGGAAGAGGGGTTTTCCCCGAGAACCAGGAAGGTGCAGAGATAATGAGCAGAGTACCTGCACGGATGGGGCCGAGACAGGAAGCAGTCCACATGGGGGTGCAGTATTCGCTGGGGACATGCGAGTGCTGCCCTCCTGACCCCGAGGAAACAAGGGCTTTCAAAATGCCTACATGCACAAGGCAAGTGCTTGTGTGGTAACCACACTGGTCCTGAATGGAAATGATCACCCAGGTCGGAAGGACTCAGTTGCAGTCAACATGATCGGATCTTTTCTTCTCCATCATTCCAGAGAAACACTGAAGTGTGCAAACAAAAACATCACCCACCAGCCCCAACCTTGCACCTTTTCCACCTCGCCTACAGTGCTAGAACCTGCTAGAACCATCCAGCTCTTTTCTCCAGGGCTCAGTCTCCAGTGAAGGTTCTGCACTGACAAATGCAGCGAATGTGTTCTGCCCAAATAGCTGGGCTCCCCATATTACCTCCACCCCTCTAAGAGCACAGAAACACACAACGTGATCACTTGTCTTTTCTTCTGTGTTCAAGATCATGAAGTGACTCCATTCCATCCCAAAGCTCAACAGGATGGGAGGGAAGCCTGGCTCTTAATCTCACTGGGAGGATTAAAAGATTAAGACGAGGTAAGAAATATGTAAGAATAATAATCATAACGGCAGACTTGTCTGACCAGATGTCAAAACATACTCTAAAGCTACAGTCATTGAAATGCAGTGATCTTGTCCCGGGAGAGACAATGAACACGGTTCAGAAATGTGACATGTGTAATGTGCTTACTTCCATAACGCTATAAAGTGGCATTTCACATCAGTGGGAAAAATACATTCTTTAATAAATGTCGTTGGGAAATTTGGCTATTTATTTAAACAAACAAAAAAAAAACCCATGTAGATACATTCTTCATACAATTCATCAAACATAATTGCTAATTTTAAATATTTAAACATTTAAACTAGACAGATACTATTACATTACGGAGTCAGGAAAAGCTTTTATAAATGTAGAAACCAAAGAGACAAAGGTTGGAAGACTTAATAGACAAAGAGATTAGGAGCCAGCTTATGTAAAGAAGACCTACGAATCAATAAGAAAAAGACAAACAATTCAATAGACAAATGTGTAAAATACTCAAAAGGGCTATGCACAAATGAGAATAAATCAAAAAGCCAATTAAACATTGGAAAAATTGCTCATTTGCATTAATACTGCAGGAAATAAAGATCAAAACCAAAATGAAAAACAACACCCTCCAGATTGGCAAAAATATAAAAGTCTGACAATATCAAATATTAGCAGAAATTTGGGAAGCAGGATATCACACACCCACCTGGCCCAAGTACAATTGTTGTAGACACTTAGGAAAACAAACACATTGGTACCTAAAAGAACCAAAAGCACACATATCTTACAACCCACAAATTTTATATGCAAGCATTTGTCTGGAGACACTCTTCAAGACGTGAGCAAATGTATATTGCATCATTATTTGCAATAGTTACAACTGGGAAAAATCCAAATACTCACCAATACAGGAGCCTTAAAAATAAACGATGCATATGGGGCACCCAGGTGGCTCAGTCAGTTTAGCATCTGACTCTTGATTTCGGCTCAGGTCATGATCTCCGTTTGTGGGATCAAACCCCACGTCGGACTCCATGCTGGCAGGGCAGAGCCTGCTTGGGATTCTCTCTCTTTCTCACCCTCTCTCTGCCCCTCCCCCACTCACTCTCATTCTCTCTCTCTCTCTCTCTCTCAAAATAAATAAATAAATACTAAAAACATTAAAAAATAAACTATGTATATTTACCCATCAACATGGATACATTTCAAAAAATGCTGAGTTTAAGTAGCAAGTTAACAAAACTATGATAATATTTGTGAATTTTTTAAGGCACACAAAACAATACCAGATACTTTTTATACCACCTACATCTCCAAGTAAAATATTTTTATCACCTCCTAAGATTGTACAAAATTCACTGATCGCTGTAATAATTTATACACGTGAAGGGAGGCAAACAGGCCTGGATACGGGTGACAAGGAGATCAACACTGTCTTTACATTTTTACTTTATGTGAAATGGCTAAAACTTGAAGCAAACGTATTAAAATGCGTATTTTCTTCATACACTTTTGCATCTCAGTCAGGACCCTTAATCCAACTCTGTTGCAATTGGTTTAGAAGAAGAGAGTATTCTCGGCCCCCATCCCGAAGACCAGAGCCGGACAGGCTCCTGCACAAACGTCATCCAATGGTCTGGCTCCATATTTTTGCCGTTCTTCTGGTCCATGCCGCCTCTGTTAGTCTGCTACTTCCCTTGTCTGGCTGGTCTCATGGAAACAAAATGACTGCAAAGGATCCAGGCTTCTCATCTTCCCAGAACACTATCCATGACCCAGAATTCCCAGCAAATATTTCAAGAGTCACTTTGAAGACACTGCTTAGGTCGCCTGCTGGCCTCTAACTCATAGCTGTGGGTCCCAGGGCGAGGGTATTGACTGAGTGGATGAGGGGTCCTAGTCCCCCCCAGACACCAGGGTTAGAGTTACCCTTCCTGCACCTCGGGGACCCCAGTGGAAATGGGGGGCTTCTGAGAACAGGAAGTAGGACATATACCAGGAGGTCCCCCCAAGATGAAAGCCACCTGGTGCTTCAATGTGCTTCTACTCCAATTTCGAATCAATTTTTACGACTTCACAAATTTTTACAACTTCACAGAGGGACGATAGGTTGACACTGTTTTCCAAGGACTGTGACACCAAGGCACTGGTTTACCAAAGGATGGGTTGAAGGCCGTTAAGGCAGGTCCTGCCATGAAGAGGAGTGCCAGTGAGGTCCTGGCAGAGGCCAGCGTCCAGCTCCAGTCCGACAGCCCCCCGGGACCTTTCCCTTACCTTTAGAGCAAAAGTGTGCATTGAAGTCTTCAAAAGGATCATTTTGTCCTTTTAAACACAGGTTAAAAAATCATGGGAACGGTTCTGCTTTCAGACATAGCACCTTACACACAAGGTAATTTAGTTTCTGGTGTGGAGTCATCGAGAAGGAAAACCCGCAACCCTTTACCATCTAATTTAAATTACTTCATAATGAATGAAAACGTCCCAGTTTGTGAAATGAGTGCAGAAAGTGAAAACTGAATAAAGTATTGTCAATATCCAAAGCTCATTTTAAATAGAGCACATCGTAAACAAAACAAAACAAAACAACTTTTCCTCAATCTTTAAAAAAAATCAGCGGCTTGAAAACTCTTCTCCAGGACTTACTCCTTTGGCAAGCCCATATCATGCTCCGTGCTCTGTGCTCCTCCTGATAACTTGGCCATGAATAAAATATTAATTAATTTTTTAATTAAAAAGGCCAAAAATAAATTCCCCGGCAAGCTGAAGGTAAAGGTGGCACACAGAATTTCTATCACAGCCAGGCAAGGGAGAGGCATAGAAAATGGAAGAAGGAAAACCTGGGGAAGGACAAACATGCAAATTTTTCAGTCCCCGAGCCTGGGGACAGGCAGGTGACACTTTACTGCACAGTGCAATGTCTTGCATGAAGCACCCCGAGGTGGAGATCCCCTTCTGGAGCACTTGGCAGCCACGAATGGCACCATAGCCTTTGCTGGATACGGGGAAATGTATCTGCCACATGACTGTACCTCATACCTTTAAAGAAAAATCATTATTTTAAATCCCCACTTTCTTAGCCTCTGAAGAAAGGCTCTAGAAAAATGTGAATGTTTCCTAACGATGCAGGGCTCATCTATTCTGGGACTATCTAGTACACAGTCTCGAGACTGCCTTTGAGTTTCTTCTCCATCCCCCGTGTCAGCCTGTCAGCCGTCACTTCTGTTGTCATGGTGCCACCTTCTCAAAGTCCTCTCGGATTCCTTCCAGCCTGATGCCTCCAGCAGACCACGAGCTGGGAAATCGAGATCATTATGAATTGAATGTGAAAGCAGGGTCAAAGACAATGTACTCGGCTTCCCTGCTGGCCTCTGGCACAGTTATTTCAAGGCTTTGGAAGTGGCCATCCTTCTTTCTGAGAGGCGGGACGGGCAGCGCGGCCCGAAACCCGGCCCTCACCCTTGCTGCCTGGACGACCTTGAGCACGGCTCGCTTAATCTCTCAGGGCCTTGGTTTCTCAAGTGTAAAATGGGGGAGACAATGGTGCCCACCCCACAGCGAGCATCACAGCGCATGAAGTGCTTGCTGGAGCCCTGGGAGCAAGGTGTGTATGAGCCTGCTGTCACCGGGACATTAGGGTGGGGGTTGCAGATGGAGAGTAGGGTTGGGGGTCGGGCTCAGAGATAAGAAACAAATTTAAACTACTTAAGAACTGTGCTGCCTGGGCTGCTTGGAGTGTCTCCTCCCTTCCTTGGGTCCAGTTCACTGACTCTATCAAGCACCAGGTCCTATACTAGGCACCAAATCTTAGAGCCAGCCCCCGTCTCGTGGAGCATAAGGTCTAGGAAGGCGGACAGATGGGGCCCAACAATCACAAGTGTGGCGAGCACAGCAAAAGGGAGGTACCCGTGCACTGGGCAGAGTACGCGTGGGACCTCACCTCATGCATTCATTTTTTCTGAAACCTGAGATATGAATTGACATCGGTTAGGCTGGGCTGGCAGGAGGGGTTGCAGGGTTGGAGGGGGGTGGGTGGGTGCAGGCAGGAGCCCTGGAGCGAGAGGGAGCATGGCCAGAGCTGCCGCAGGAGGTGGGCCAGGGTGAAGGTGACGGCACAGAGGTGGGTGTCGGCCAGGGCCACGCGGGCACCGTGGGCCATGTGGGGGTGAGCCCGTCATTCTAGAGATCTTGGGAAACCAGGAAAAATTAAAATACATATACTTGATATTTTGCCCAGTTTTATTCATTTACCTAAGACTTTGGGGAAAACCAGAGATGTTTGCTTTACCAAGTTCAAGGCAAGGAAGTTTTCAAGGAAATTATACAGAATCAAAAGCCGCTGAGTAATATATTTCCTTGGACATCTATAAATCTGACGGGTATCATTTTCGTAAGTTCATTTTTCTACCTTAAAAGATAACAATTCAGAAGCCAAGCCAGACTGCATTCATGGTTCAGAGAACTCTTTAAGCCCATTTATATGGGGGGAGATCTTGAAATCTTTCCAAAAATGTGAGTGTATAAATTACAGCTGCAGAAGACGTGCCTCTCCTTGTAATACAGTCTTGTGCAAGAGACCCTGTCAACTTCCCTCGACTCTGGATGCCTCTTCTCAGGGCCGGGAGGAGCATTGTTTTTTGGTCAACTTTCTTCTTTGCTCGTATTTTTCTTTCAGATATCCTGTCATTTGATTCTAATTGCGCCCATGCACTTGTCTGCCTACTCAAAACAGCTGAATAAGAAAAGAACGTCTAGTCCTACGTCCTGAAATCTACGTTCTCTGGGAATAAATGCTGTCACGTCTGCTTACAGATTAGGTCCCGGCTAGGACGTCCACATAGCCCGTGGTCTCTCTAAAAACCTCTCAATCTCTGAAAAGCATTAATTTCACCTTCCCGCCCCCCCCCCACCCCGGATGAGTGTTTTTCTTTTGCAGAGTAAGAAAGGATAAGGCCATGAAAGCTTTGCAATACTCCTCATGAAAAAAAAAAAAAAAAGATGGGAAATTGATCCCAGGGTTTATGCAGCCCTCCTTCAGCACCTGCCTCCTGCCTCCCACCAGAGTCCCTGCGAAGCCGTTGGAGTGAGCTCTGCTTATGCCAATTCTCCTCAACTTAAAGTAAAACAAAATAAATTGATTTAAAGATGTCCTACTTTCCAAGATCTACAGACTGTCTGCAGAACATTAAGGGAAATTGGCTATCAGCCAAAAGTTTCTCCAAAGCACCTCTTAAATATTTTCTGGCCAGAACAATGTATAAAGCCCACACTGTCATCTCAGAGGAGGAAAGACGGATTCTCTCCTGTTGCTCGGAGCCTCTGTTTGGCCCCAAAGCCCCCAGGTACTGTTAAGTTTTATTGTGATCCAATACCCATCTGCCAGACTGGAGCCTTGGGGTGCTTTCAATGCCAAATTTATACAGGCTGATATTTGCATGCAAATATGTAGCTAGAAATGAATACTAGAATTAGCATCCATAGAATTTGCAGGTCTCTGTTCTTTAAGCCTCCTGCGCAATTTGGGTAGACACACAAGTTGGGGGCTGAAGTGTAGATTTTTCTCATTTGATCAAACACCTTTGGAGCCCTGCTCTGAGGACAATTACAGCCAGATTTGATCCTAAATGTGAAGACACAGACATTCAGAGATTTCATGTTTATTTAGGGAAATTTCATTCAGCCTCAGAGTCTGGAAGGTCAGACTTATAAATAAGCAGTAACAAAAAGGAGGAATCGTCTGCTCCAAAAAGCTCTTGAGACAATAAATGAATATAATCAAAGGAAACCCATCGTTTCCTGTCACCTGTGTCAGGTCTTAAATCTGGGTCGCAGTCCAGTAATTAGGTGAAACAATTAAAACCTGGATGTTTTTGTCAAGGAAACCAGCAAGAATTAATTCAAACTTAATTGAAGTGAGGCAGCCGCTCTCTTGGATGAGTTGACTAGAGATGAACGGGGGCTTTGCTCCACTTGGGAAATGGGAGGGGGTTCAGGCAACTCCAGAGAGAGCCCCTCACTCCAGGCCGGCTTTCATGGGGAGGTGGTCCTTTCTGGCACGAAGGAAGGAAGGAACGAACGAACGAATGAACGAATGAATGAATATGGGTATGGATACGGACACGGATATGGGTGAGGCAAAACTTAAACGGACTCCCTATTGGTTTCTGGATTGGGATATTAAGTAGATTCATTGACGGTGCACATATGTACCAGATCTGCGGCCCAAAGCACATTCTAATACACACAAGACAAGGTCTATATAATGTCAGTGTAGATTAAGATGCACCACTGTGTGACTGCGGAGGGTTGATTTTCTTAAGCTTCCCTTTGTTTCCCCATCCTGTTTCATGCAGGGACCCTGACTCTGTCCTCCTCATCACCCTCACCCTGTACCACGGTGCCTGGCCCAAAGCAAGAGGCCCAAGCTGACTTCCTGATAAAATGAACCATTCAGAGTCTTCCTTTTGTAACCATCTCCTCAGATATAACCTCATGTCCTTCTTAAACCCGGGGATATGTTGGCTCTTCCTATTCTGTTTTGTTTTGTTTTTTTTTTAATGTTTATTTACTCATTTTTGAGCGATAGAGAGCACGGGGTGGGAGGGGCAGAGAGAGGGGGAGAGTGAATCCCAAGCAGGCTCCATGCCGTCAGTGCAGAGCCCAATGTGGGGCTCAATCCCATGCACCGTGAGATCATGACCTGATCCGAAATCAAGAGCTGGATGTTCAACCGACTGAGTCACGCAGACGCCCAGGCTCTTCCTTTTCAATTGGCTCACAGGCAGATCGATTAGATGGAGCTCTTGACGCTACAGTATGGGAAAACAAAGGGAAGCTGAAGAAAATCAAGTTGAGACGAAAAATAATAATATGTTTGTACAAGGCTGTTCTCAAAATCTGCCTGGGACCTCTCCTCTAGACTTACTTTCTCACTTGTTACTCTAGCTCAACAGCATCTCTGCTACACATCGGGTACACACACCTACCCCCCAAAAAAGGGCCACATTTGGGAGAGAGGACTTTGAGTCGGAAGGCAGATGCTCCCATGGAAATGACCCACTATGGGTATAGACACTGTATGGGCTCCATTGAAAAACATTCAGACGTGTCATGGAATGAACGTTTGTGTCCCCCCTCACCCCCCAATTCCTAGGTCAAAGCCGAACATGATGGTGTTAGGAGGCGGGACCTTTGGGAGGTGATGGGTCATGAGGGTGGAGTCCTTGTAAATGGGTTTAGTGGCCTTATTGGAAGAGACAGGAGAGAGTGCTTGCTCTCTGCTGTCCACCGTGAGAGGACACAGCAGGAAGATAGCCATCTGCAAGCCAGGAAGAAGTTCCCCACCAGAGACTGGACCTGGTGGCCCCTGGTCCTTGGACTTTTCCATCTCCAGAACTGTAAGAAATGAACTTGACTGTTTAAGCCACGCCCCCTGCCACCACCATCTGAGCAGCCCAAAGGGACTAAGACGGAGCCCATCCCCAGCACCATGGAAAGTGGCACTGGCTGGGCAGCGGACAAGCCAGAGCCTCCTGGCAAAAGGCGACGAGAGCACTCTTCGTGCGTTCTCTAGTTAATGTGTCTTCAATACCGATGCTTCCTGTAAGCAATTGGAAAACCCAGGACTAATAGCCCCCTGTAGACACCAGGGCAGGGAGAAGATAGAGTTGTGCCGGGCAGGAATAAATGCTCTTCGGAGGTAAACCAGGCAACACAGGGAGGGGCCTGCGCCTCCCAAAGTCCATTCCAAGGCTCTTTAGTCATCAGGCCACCCGCCTCGTCAGCTGTGTGGCCGGGTTTCATCTCTGTGCTGATGACAACGAAGGCCATGGCACGTATTAATCTTCACTACAGTCCTCGTGAACTAGTTCAGCGTGAAGGATGACAGTCTCAAGCCCAGGGCGGGCGTTGTGATTCTGGGGTCTGGAGCGTAAGGAATAACTTTCCCTCTCTTGCTGGCCCTTGGCCACTCTTGGTGGTAAAGGACTGGGGCGGGGCATGATCTGGAAGTGAGTGGGGCTTGGCAGCTGAAACACAAGCTGGGCGCCCAGAGGGTGTGGACGATGCTCGTCAGAACCGGGCCAGCTCTGCCGGATCGAATACTACGCACTCTGCTTCCGCCCAGCGCTTCTTTATTCTATCTGTTGAAAGGAAGCCTTGGTTAGTTTCATTCTGAGGTCCCATGGAATGACACACCCCTGTCTTCGTACACGTCTTAGTCAACGCGACACTCCAGTGACACGCGTGAATCCCGCTCCACGCAGCCCGCCCTCCAGCGCCCAAATTCCAAACGGGTCGCTTCGGCCCAGCACCGCGTGCTCCCCGCTCCCACGGACGCGTCCGTGCAATTTTCACCAAGCGCGTCGCCAGTTGATGAATACCGAGTGGGGCTTCTTACCTCCGAGAGTGCAATTTACGAGCCCAGCCTGGGGATTTGTTCCCGCCTCCGAGTCCCCTCCCCTCCTTAAGTGATAGGAACAACTGGAACAACACTCTGGGGTGTCATGCTGTCAAAAAAATTCTTAATGAAATTAAACGCCTCGCACTCTAACTAACGCTATTTCTGGCTCTGGAGCTGGATGGTGCAGATAGGTGACTACCTCCTCCCGTCTGGCGGCCTGGTGGCTCCGCGTCAAAGGAGCTGCCGCCTGTCAGCGATTTGCCCCAGGGAATACGGGCGGGATATTTCATACCTGAAGTGGCCTTATTTTCAGGCAACGGCACACCGTGACACACAACCCCACTGTGTGTGCGGGAAGAAATGCCACTTGATGAACAGGCGGAGAGATGGTAGGGAGGCAGCCAGCAGGAGAATGCCCTTGGAATAGAAAAAGCATGCCCCACAATCTCCATTTCTAATTCTGGAATTTGGGAGGGGGGCTCCCTGCAAAATGCAGTCTCTCTCTTCCCCCTTAAACGGCCCTCGGTCCATCTGATGATGTCAAGACCCGCCTCCCGGGCCGTGGACACCATCATCCGAAAGCCGTATTTTCAGACGGAGGTGGGGGTTTCAAAGACACTACTGACATCCGTTAGGGATTTGCGATGGTCTCTTGACGCCCACCCCCATGGTTTTGTTTTTTTTTTTTTTTAAGCACATTTAAACGAAAAATTGACAAAATGATGCTTTCTTTCAACTCTTGTACATTTATTTTTAAACTTCTCTTGATTTGCGTGTGTGTGTGTGTGTGTGTGTGTGTGTGTGTGTGTTGGGGTTTACTTACTTAATTTAAATCAGAATTTTGTCTACCCCAAAGGCAAATGATTAAAAGATAATAATGAAGGGTAAATTCCACCTGAAAACCTAAGCTTTCTTCATGCGCGAGATTCACCAGATCCTTTTTGCCTCCCCCGCAGCACAAATATCAAGTCTGGTTCATTTAAAACGAAAATTCTTACAGTGGAACTTACTTTATCTGTCCCTCCTCCTTCTCGTGTCCCCAAATAGTATTAAAATGCTTTTATGCAGAGAGGCACATGTCGCTTTTTGAAACATGCCTTTTATTTTCTGCTTAAATGTTTTTGTTAAATGTCACAGAGGTGAGAGTGTTCGCTGCTGGAGTTGAAGAACACTCTGAAATGTCTTATTAATTCTTCATAACACATTGACAGGCGATGCTTAAAAACAAAGCCCGGACGAGCAAGCAGCAGTGAGGCACCCCCCGGGGCTGTGCGCGGCCCGTCCCTGCCGTGGCGTGGGGAAGCTCGCTTCCAAACAGGAAAATCATTTTTAACCTTGGTTCCTTAGTTCGGCGTTCAACTATTTGAGTCACATCCCCGGTGCTTTACGCTTTGTTTTAATTGAACACATACTATTAAACCCAAACTGAAATTCCGAGTCTCTCAATTACCTGCAATTTTTGTCTTGAAAAAGAAAAAAAAAAATAAAAATAAGGCCAGGGAGTCACCCCTGCCCGTATTTATTGGGAACCATCTGTTACGCCTCTAATTAAAACCTACTTGTAATGAGCTTGTTAGTGCACAGAATGTGTCAGGTATAGAATATTATTCATGAAGCAGTTGTTTTGGTGACTGAATGATGCCTTAAAATCCTATTAGTTTAACAAAGTAATGTATTAGGATCTTGACCTGGTATACAAGAGCCTTCGAAAATTACTTCGTAATTTTTTTTTCTCAAATATGTTGCTATTTCTACCTAATATATAGTCAGATGGCCTCTTATAATTGCAGTATCATATCTTTGCCTCAATTTTCAACTGCAGGTGATTTCAAATGATTAAAGATGCACAACAGGGAATAAACAAAAATGCTTACATGCAATTATTTTTAATTAGTATTTGGCTATAAAGTGTATGCCTTCATAAAAAAGTCTGTTATTCACATAAACATCTGTTACCATACACACAAGGAAACACTGTAAGTCTGTCATCACATCACCAAAACAGAAACACGGAGGGAGGCTGGGCAGGAAAGCCGGCACTCTGAGTTTTTAGACAAAAGATGTGAGTCTAACTACCAAAACAGACGCCGGGCCACACCTTTCAATTAACATCACTCACAATCAAAGGAAGAGCCATTACCGATGGAATTGCACTTGAAAATGTTAAAATAGATGGAATTATTCTTTGAAAACAATAGAATCTCCGTGCGCAAGACAATTTCAAATTCTTTTCCTAATTTTGCACCCATGCACATAATCAAACAGCTTCCTGTTTGCATGCTCTCTGCTGGCCGCTGATTTTCCAGCCTCTCTGCTCTCTTTATTTGTGCTCATTAACACATCCAAACTTTCTGAGATGCAGCAGCTGAAATCCCAAACGCCAGATAGCGGCCTCGTTTCACCAAAGCCTCCAGCAAGGCGGGAAATATATGTATTTGAAGTGAGTGTGCCCCCACCAAGCGCAGGGACAGAGATAGCAGGACAGAAACTAACACCACCGAAGTTGATCGGTGGAGACAAGGCTGCTGGATGGAATACAAGAGGCAGATGAGGGGTAGGTGTGAGAATACCTTGCCCGCGAATCGCCCAACCGGTGGGAATTGCTGGGCTCCCGTGGGCTGAAGCACTTGGAAACGCGCAGCTCCGAGGCCACCCCCACAACCCAAGTTAAGGCGTTCTGCCCACAGTCCAAAACGCTGCAGCTTTTATTAAACGCACAATTCACGTGCCAAAAGAACTTATCTTCATTTGCAGGAAAATGCAAACAATAATTTAATTGAATCACACAAATCTGCATCTATACTGTTGCTGTGCTGGGCTGTCTGGGCTCAAGTTAGGCAGGAATCATGACGCCCCGGCTGTGCTCCCTTAGGGACCAATGAGCGGTTGTCAGGATCACACCCCCTGCACCCGGCACCTGCAGGGCCCTTGCAAGGTGACGCTCCGGGCCTCACCTGGGCACGGCACCCTGGAGGGACGTTGTGTTAGAGATTCTGGCAGGGCTGTCTCGTTAACGTGGGAAGGCACGCGGCCAAGGGCAAGTGGGCAAACGGACAGGAGGACCTTGGCATCCTGCCCTCAGTAATTCTAACCGTCCAAATTCAACTCTGACACTAAGGAGGGCGTCGCAGGACCCCAGAGTCAGGACAGATACAGTGTCATGGCACAGCTCCAGGCTGCCCACCCTTCTCACCAGCTAGCCTCCTTCCTCTCTCATGCAGAGGCCAAGCCCAGAAACGGGCCCGTCTGGGAGGCTCGTATTAACCTGCTGTCACGATGCGTTCAGAGCCCAGCCACCCAGCAGCCAAAGACCCCGTTCACTCCAGGGCCAGCTCACAATCATTAGCAGCCCTGCGTAATTTTAAAATATAACCAAGAACAACTGAAAGGAAGAAATATACGAGAGACTAAATCTATTGATCAAAAGCCCCCCAAAGACAGGCCATAAATAAAATGGCACAATGACCAGAAAAGGCAGATTTTACATTAAGAAGCAGCAAATTCATGGCTGGGGCGAGCCGGGGGCCAGGCCCAAGCGCTTACACCCTCTTTCAGGCAGGAAGGTAAAAGATGGCCCCATTCCTCACAGGGAGGCACACTGGGCGAGCGCCAGGCTGCCCTTTGCAAAGCATCCATTTCTCATGCGGGGAACTCTCATTTTTCAATCATGCCCACACGCGGGCCTCATCCGTGACGTCACTCACGGCACGGCCTCTCCTTGTGAGAAAGAATTTAACCACCTACTGCCCGACCCTGGACCTCCCTCCTGGTCTGTGGCCACGAGCTCCAGGAAGGCTGGCTTCCAACGCACAGGGGTGTCCGAGAGCAGACTCAAAGGCGCGGCATACCTGGTGCTACGTCGTCCCGACGGAGGGAAGGTGGCTGGACAGGTGGGTGGACAGCAGTGTGACCTGGCCCTGTCTGCCCCTTGCTTATGTCAGGGGTAGAATCAAAACTTTCTGAAGTTTGAGAGGACAAAACCAGACCTGCATTTCGAGCAGCAGAAGTTTCTCTTCCTGTGTAGGGCGTGTTGAAAGTGACATAATGGGACTCCTCAAGGTAAATCTGAGATCACCCTGTGATGTCATCACGGGCCTGACTGGCAGAGCATTCGTTACTGGTCTAGAAAATTCCTTGTAATATTCCCAGCCGGGCTAGAACTACAGCCAGGAGAGTAAAACCCTCACCTTGGGCACAAACTTGAGACGGTGGCAAAAAAACCTCCGTAATCGATGCCTAATATTTTAATGCTTTCTAAAAACCAAAATGAAGGCAAATTAGTCAACCACAGTGCGTCAAACCACACTGCAGCCTGAAGCCCCAGGAAACGTCAGCAAAACTGCCCCAGTGTCCACCAAAAATGTTGGTATTTGATTCGTTTTGGATTTTTTGCATTCATTTTGATTTTTTAAATATTGCGTTAAAGTATCATGAGTCTCAATCACTTAGTTTCTGGAAACTATTCAATTTTGTGCTCAGAGCAAGTGGCTCACCATCTCACCCTGGTCTGAGCTCTGCCGTCCCGCCTGGAGGAGACCCCACACCTTGCTTCGAGCAATCTGGCCAACAAGCAAGTGTTCACTCAAATTCCTGAGATCACATGCTTCACTCAGCTGTCTCAGCAGCTACGTCTGTTTGTCTGTTTACATTCTTCTGCATTCACCTTATACTTCGGCAGTTTTACTAACTCCAAGAGAACTACCGACATATTCCATGGCTTTCCTGATTTTATAGAAAGTAGGATGTCTTCTCTTTGCCAAGAACCCTGGCACCTTTGGTTATGGTGCGATATCTTCTGTACTGGCTATTTTCTAATGTTTGAACTCGCCGTGTTAATTTCTTATACACACACATCACTCAAGAGAATATAGCCAGCGTAAAATTAATCAGCATTAAGATGTCTGTGGGCATGTGCAGCATTCAAACCGGTAAATCTTCTGATTTTATGGCCATTTATTTTTTTTTAATTTTTTTTTAACATTTATTTATGAGACAGAGAGAGAGCATGAACAGGGGAGGGTCAGAGAAAGAGGGAGACACACAGAATCTGAAACAGGCTCCAGGCTCTGAGCTGTCAGCACAGAGCCCGATGCGGGGCTCGAACCCACAGACCGCGAGATCATGACCTGAGCTGAAGTCGGACGCTCAACCGACTGAGCCACCCAGGCGCCCCCCATTTTTTTTTTTTTTTTTTTTGTCAGCAGATATCGGCTGCACGGTGAGGAGGCAAAGCCTCGGGAACGGGTTTCTGGTCCCCATTCGGCCTTCTGTTGGTGAACCTTTGCGCCCAGCGCGTCCACATCCACGTCCTCTCTGGGTACCTTTCCCAGCTCTCCCAGACCCGGCTTCCTCCAGCCACTGTGTCTCTCAGTCGGGTGCAGGCTCTGACCACCTCTGGTCATCTTTGGTGATGGCATCCCCCATCTAGCCTCCTGCCCCAGGCTGTCCGGGAGGACGTGCTTGGTGTTCAGTCAAACTCATCTGAGACAATAGGAAAGTTTACACCTGCAAGGCCACCCCTGACCAGTGGGAGAAAGATGCTGATGGAGAAATGTTCCCTCCTCTGTCCCTCCAAGGCTTGTTCCAAGACGCTTTTCTGAAGGCACCTACCAAATCCTGGCAATATCAAGCTCGGTCACCAAGAGGTTGCCAACACCATTCTGCATGTCTGCCTTGTGTTCCCTTTATTCTTGTCTCACTTTCCCGGCCCTCCCTCCGCTCCCAGATCCCTTCCCAGATACTCCACTGAGACTAAGACATTCGCCTATGAAAGTGAGGACATTTCCTGGCCGATTTCTTCTTGCTCAGCTAAAGCTGAGATCACACAATGTGTTGTCTTAGTATAGGAAGTCTGCAAATACAGGGCTATTCATTCTTAACAATCCACACTTTTTTCATCAATCAAGTGTTTCATTATTACATTATTCCCATAACCACCAGTAGTCATTGTCAACCCAAGGTAACCGACGGGTCGCCTTGAACAAAAGCTTCGCACTGCTTGCCTTATATACAGCTATGTACATAAGGCACACCTTTGAGACCACGCATAGTCCTGGCTAAACCAAAATCAGCTAGCGTGAGGTGTTGTTTTTTCCCTGAACTTTAATTTTCTCCTGGGTCACTTATGCATGAAACTTCTGCGTGTGTTTTCTCTTCCCCTGTGTTAATAACACCACACCCAGCTGTACCCAACACTGCCCTTTAAATGGCTTAATTGTTGCTCCTCTGGCTAATTTACAAATTTCTCTCTTGATACATTCCATTTTTGAATTCCTGCACAGCACCTACCATGATACCTGATAATACTTCCTACTCTCTCTCTCTCTTTCTCTCCCCACCCCCACTATATATACACATTTTATTTTAGATACATACATATATATATATATATTTTTTTTTTATTTTAGAGAGAGAGAGAGAGTACATGCGAGTGGGGGAAAGATGCAGAGGGAGGGACAGAGAGGGAGAGAGAGAATCCCAAGCAGGCTCCACACTCAGCACAGAGCCCAATGCGAGGCTCGATCCCACAACCCTGGGATCATGACCTGGGCAGAAATAAAGAGTCGGATGCTCAACTGACTGATTCACCCAAGCGCCCTTAAATATTGATTGGATTAGGGGTGCCTGGATGGCTCATCCAGTTAATCCAACTCTTTGTTTCAACTCAGCTCATGATCTCACGGTTCATGAGTTTGAGCCCCACATCTGTCAGCACAGACCCTGCATCGGATTCTGTCTCTGCCCTGTTCTCTCTCTCTGCCCCTCCCCTGCTCACTCTCCGTCTCTCTCAAAGTAAGTAAATAAACTTTAAAAAATTATATATCGATGTAGATCTATGGATTGACTGGACTATTGAGTTAAAAGTTCCAGAAAGAAAAATGTGGGGTCAAAGAAAAGACTAGACTCATAAATCTATGAATAAATTAATATGAATGATAGAAACTCTTGAACTAAAACATGACTATGAATTGAAATATAATGTTTACTAAATATTTTCTGGAGCATATAATAAGACAATTAATTAAATATTTGAGGTGTTGTGGATAGTTTCATTTAGAGAACAGAATACATTTGTATCCAAGGTATTTGAATAACATTTGAACTATAGTAGTCCCCCCTGCCCTGCTTATCCACAGGGTATATATTCCTGGTCCCCCAGTGGATGCCTGAAATCACGAAAAGTACCAAACGTTGTATGTACTATGTTTTCTTTCCTATACATACATACTTACGATAAAGTTTAATTTATAAATTAGGCACAGTGAGAGGTTAACAACCACAGATAATGATAAAATAGAACAATCATAACAACATACTGTAATAAAAGTCATGTGAATGTGCTTGTCTTATGCCCTGTACCCACCTGTACTTCTTCTGGTAAGGATGGGAGATTATAACCCGCCCGTGTGATGAGAGGAAGTGCAGTGAGTGACACAGTGTCATGACCTAGCATCAGGCTGCTACTGATGTTCTGACAGCGTGTCGGAAGGAGGGTCACCCGCTTTCGGACCACAGCTGGCTGTAGGTAACCAAACCACAGAAAGCGGATGAGAGGACACTAGCGTATGCAATAAAATATTACCAGGTATTTAAAATCTCAGACACGGGGCGCCTGGGTGGCTCTGTCGGTTAAGCGTCTGACTCTTGGTTTCAGCTCAAGTCATGGTCTCATGGTTTGTGGGATCGAGCTGACAGTGCAGAGCCTGCCCGGGATTCTCTCTCTCCCTCTCTCTCTGCCCCTCCCCCACTCACATGCATACTCTCGCAAAAAATAAATAAAATACACTTTTAAAAACAGCTAAAACTTAGACATGTTTTTAAGGCATATTTTCTTTCATCTGCTTTATAATTAGAAGCAGTGAGCACTTTCTACGTTAATAGGCACTGTACCCACTATGACTTTTCCTTTGTTCTTTTCTGCTCTCCTGGGTGAGGTGTAGCTGGAGACTGTTTTATTTTGCCTTCTCTGCATCCATGTGCCTTCCTCGGACAGAAGTTTAACTTCATCTGTCCATCTACAAGCTTTGCCTCACCTCTACCGCGGGCCGGGGCACGGGACCTAAGTCACCCCGTCCCCTGGCCCCAGCTACTGGTTCAGGCATAGACACATTTCATGAAGAGGTCAGTGAAAGGCTCCCCTAAAATCTGGCCATCTCTCTCTTTTCTTTCTCTCTTCTTCTGCTGTAAAAAGCTCGGAGGACCATCAGTGGGTGTCAGCTGCCCTGGTATTTATGCAAACCAGGGAAGAAGATTTATGCAGAACAGGGTCAAGCTCAGCAGCCCTAAGAGAGAGAGAGAGAGAGAGAGAGAACATAAGGACTTAAAATACTCTTTGACCTCTGGATCCAGCTCTGCTGGAGCTGGGATTCTCAATCTTGCAAACCGACTAATTTCCTTGGACATTGGTTCTGTCTCGTGCCACGAAGGAGTCCAACTAGCACATTTGTTTTCTAAGAAGGATGTACTGCCCAAGGTTTGCTCCAGGAGTGGCCACAGCCTGTGTAATATGGAATTTGACCTTATAATTACTGTTAGAAACACATCAGTGCTTCCTAATGCTAAATACATTACTTCTCTTTTGTGACTTTCCTACTTCTCATCAAATAGCACCTTTCTTCTGCTTCCAGTTTGTACAACTGCATTCTACTCAGGAACTCCTGGTGGCGAGAAAGATTTAACACTTAATTGATAGTGAGTATAGATTTGTTTTCATTTCAAAGTTCATTGAAATAAAAAGTACATCCTGTGACTAACTCTAAGGGAAGCCTCATCAATGAAAACAAAAATCTAGTAAAAGCTCCTTTGTAATGGCCTAAAGAACCAAATGAAAAGTAAATTCTCAAATTCAGCAACCGCGGGTTCTTTTTGCTTCAGAATTTTAAGAAACAAAACCAGAAGCATCTTTGACTGGACCATCTTGATGAGCACCGATCAGTTTCAACAGAAGCAAAGATGCATTCGGGGCCTGAGCAACCCACCTAGTGGGTTAAGCATCCGACTTCAGCTCAGGTCATGATCTCACAGTTCGTGACTTCAAACCACACGTTGGGCTCCGTGCTGACAGCTCGGAGCCTGGAACCTGTGTCAGACTCTGTGTCTCCCTCTCTTTCTGCCCCTCCACCACTCATGCTCTGTCTCTCTCTCTCTCTCTCTCTCAAAAATAAATAAAAATTTTAAGAAAGCAAGCTTCTAGAAATCTGAAGATGCATCTTTATTTATAGCCATCTTATTTAAAAAATGAAGAGAAATGCGTGAATTGTAATTCACTTACTCATTCAACCAGAATTATCCTGTATCATTCATATGCCACCCCCACCCAGCAGTTGTATATACAGCAGGGGAAAAACAGACCAGCTCCCTATCCTCGTGAAACCTGCAGTCTGGTGGAGAACACGGGAAAGAATAAGCCAATAGATACACACTATTTATAAACTGAGGTGAGTGCAGTGAGCAGGGAGAAGCCAGAGAGGCTCCCAGAGAATGATGAGGATACCTAGTTTTCATCGGGTGGGTTCAGCTTTTCTGTCCCATTATTGCTTCCCTAGGAGCAACATTCTTTCTCTTAATATCTGTCCTTCCAAAGATGAGCATATATAAAACCGAACTATAAACACAGCCGGGTTTGAATACAAATAGACACACAGTGGGATATTATGAGCCCTCGTGGTCCATCATGAATTTGTTATTAGGGGTTGCAAACAAGATATTCTCCCAAGCAGAGGAGGGCTTTGAAACCAACATGGCATATATCCGGAGCCATTCTTCGAATCCCAGGACTGTCGTTTACTATTTGTGTGGCCTTCGACAAGTGTCCTCTTCTGCGTTTTCTCATCTGTAAAACGGGGGTTATAATAGAGGTGCATATCTGATAGGGCTGTTGCAGGGATAAAACGAGGTAACTCACAAACAGGTCTTAGCGGGTGCCCGGGCTGGGTCACCTCCAAGGGAAGGGGGCTCCCTTGCAAGGACACGGCCCGCAGAGGCGAGTCCTGACCCAGCCAGTGTTATAAAATAGCACAAGAGGCCCGCACGCAGCCCCGCTGCAGGGAAGCTCTCCCAAGAGGAAGAATGGTTTTGCACAAAGTGGAAGATTTAGACCTTCCCTCCAGTCCCATGGCTCCCAGAAGGCTCCGTCTTCCCAAAGAGCTGCTGGAGGAGAGAAGCACAAGTCGCAGCGTCCGGCCTGCAGGTTGGTGCCCGTCTACCCCCCTTCCCAGCACCCTGCCTCTCAGCACACGTCGTCAGTCTCCTCTCCTAACACTGGCTGCCAGGTTGTCACGTCGATGGAAGTGACATCATACCCTTTCCTTAAAAAGGAAAAAACAAAGCTGCTCTAGTTGAAGCCTCTCCGAGAGCCCACGGCCGCCATGCCCGTTCAGATGTGCTAAAACGTCGGGGCGCAGGCCAAGCGCAAACGGGCTTTGGCTCGCATTAGCGTGTACGCACCGTGGGACTGTAACTTGTTCTGCGAAATGAAAAGCCATCGCCAGAGCCTGCACGCACCGGTAGACGCTATTAGCGACAATTCCAGGAACGGTTTTCTCCATATTTTAAGTGAGTGTGATAAGAAGATGCAATTTCTGCTTAGAGCAAACGCTGCCTGCCCAGCACCTGGGTTCCAGGGACATGGCTACACTCACCTGGGGACAGATGGTCCTACTGGCTAGAAAAAGACCCTCTTGAGCCTTTTGGTCGCAAGAGTTGAGGCCTCAGGATATGGTCAGGAAATAGTAAAACTGAGAGAGTTTATTCGCTCTGCTGCCCTAAGAGGCAGAAGCTGGGGAGTGGACACACCCAAGACTTTGGGGGCAAGCAGCCTGTGGAGAGGCAGGGGGTCACTTGAGGCCACTGTGTGAGAACAGGGGAGAGCCAAAGCCGTGGTGGATAACGGGGCCCGTGAGAGGGCCAGAGAGTGAGACATTCCCTGCGGGACGGTGTCAGGTGGCTGTTTAGACCATGGCAGCCATGAGCCTATATTAACTTGCGTTTTCTGCTGTGGTGACGAATGGTCTCTCTCCATTTGCCCCAAACCTGCAGTAAAGCCGGCTATGCACAGCAGTCTTGGGTGGGGAGGACTGTGGGGATGAGGGAGACGGCCAGCAGGGGCGAAGGCTGTGGGAATAGACCAGTCAAGAATTCGGGAAAAGTGGCGGTGGGGGAGTGGCCTGCCACATGGAAATGCCCAAGCATCCATAGGAGTGAAGAGGGGCGATGAATTTCTCAGAGCCCTTGGGACAGGTGATCCGGTCACATTGATTGTAAACACTAGAGTGGAACAATCCAAGGGATCTGGACTAGTGATGATGCCCACGGGAGTTACATACTTACGTGAGTTACATGCATGTATCCACGCTTCCTGTTTTCTGACATTTCTGTGGTAAAAGGACATCGGGCATCTTACATGAGCTTTGTTGTGTGTAGATGTTTTGTGGGAAGTCTGTTCCGTGTGCCTTTCCACGTGTCAGGACTCACACGGAAGTTATCTGCAATGTGTTGGAAATATGAAGAACACGAAGAATGCATAGTTTTCCTTCCTTTTTTCTTCTTTGCAGCTGTTTTCATGCTTCGGTGCATTAAGGCACCTCCCTAATGTGGCTCCACCTACTTGCATAAACAATTCCTGAAGGAAGAATGACTTCCTGGTTTGCCCAGTGACTAAACCATGCAACTTAGAGAGAGACACTCCCTCCCGTGGTGAGAAGGCGTCGGAATGAGGCTTGACCCACTTTCAGAAGGATAGTTTCACTTGCTACTGGTTTACCGAAAAAAAGAATTCAAATTCTGAAGCATCTAGTATTTATGTCCTATGAGGAAGGACCCTTGTTCCCATCTAGGGGGTAGATCTTTTGGGAAGAATATGGAAGTTTGATTCTGGCTTAAAAAAATACGTTGAAACAAAGTGAATCTGAGATGGCCAATCCCAGAAAATGGAGGCACCTCGGAGAGTCACATGTCGCTTAAGTGAAAGCATACCTTCCAGTGTCACACAGGTGGCTGGTAGAGCAGGCTGCTGAGGGCCACTCCCCAGAAGAAGGTTAGACCTGCTGGGAAACCTTGTCCACACACAAACGTGAGAATGTATGAGGACCCTGTTCATTTCTACTTGCTCATCTGAACAACAACAACGAAAGGAACAGTCCAAAATGGGGCAAGAAAATGGTTGCAGTTGCACATTCTGCAAGTTTTCTCAGGCTCCAAAATAAAGAATGAGTTAAACCCATGAGAGCATTTGGCCCTAACCACATTACTAGTCCTAAAAAGAAAATGTGAAATAAAACAGCTTAGGTCAGAGTTGCAAGTAAATGAATCTATTCTTTAGAGATTCAATCTTGATGATCAAGGGCCATCTGGATACAATAATAGAAAATGAATCTAAATGAGGACAGGTGGAAAGACCACTTTATCAAAGGAAACACTGGTGAATAAATAGGAATCTCTCTCCATGATCCGCTATTCTGGAACATTATGGTCTCTTGGTCACTAGAACCTCATTTCTATTAACTGCAGTAAAAAAGAAAATAGAGAAAAATCAACATCGAACCGCATAACATCCTCTCTCTGCCAAAATAGTTAACTCATTCCCAAAATCATTTCAGTTTGTCTTTGTAATTTTTCACCACCAAAAATAATTATTTTTAATAGAGATAAAAATCAAAACCTGTATTTTCAGTTAACTATGGCAAACTGAGATCGTTGTTTATTTCTACCCTTTCCTGAAATACCACTAAAATGGCAGTAATGAAATTATAAAAAGTCATGAACTCATAAGGACAAAGAAAACAGGATAGGGGATGACAGTGAAGAAGAAAAGATACAAAGCTTGGGGTGGTAGAAATCAGATGGATGAGTGTAAGCAGTTAGAATAGTACCAATTGCTACAGCCCACTTACTTAATAAAGACTAAGCCAATGTATGCTGTAGAAATCCAGAAAGGCTCAGGTTTGGAGGCATCTGCTACCTGTGAAGGCATAAGTATAGAGGCATCTGATACCTGTGAAGGCATCAGTACAGATAGTGACTGGAAGAACAGAAGGTTCTAGAAAGAGCCCTTAGACCCCACTTCCCCGCCCCCAACCCAGGCTGCCTAGAAACTGCCTCTCCTCCACACTGGCAGAAGAGGTAGAAGGTTGCCTTCTGGACAGGCCGAACTCAAAACTATCTGGGCTTGAAGACACCAGGTCACACAGGGTAAAGGTGAGACACCACATTGAAAGCAGATAATTAAGTGAGAGTCTGTGTGCCAAATGCTGCAGGCAGCTTGCTTCTCCCTTCAGTTCCTAGAACTCACAGCCTCCAGAGAGTAGTTTGGGAGATTTTTCACTACAGAAGCTGGCCCACTCACATGCTAAACTTGATGCCCCACCCCCACGGCCAGTCCTTAACTGAATATTAATGGCAAAGCTACCAGTCAAGGAGCCCCACTCACTAACAGCATTTCCAATAAGCTCCAAGAAGTGCCTCATACCAGACAGCTAATAGTCCCCACATATTTGAAGAAAGCCACTAATTTGAAAGATTGAGTCAATATAAGTAAATGGGTGAGACAATTCATAGGAAATAGAGTGTGGTGAGCAAAAGGAAACGTCAAATCAACATACAATTAATAATCTGAGATAAGAGGCTTTCACATTTGTGAAAAAAAAATGTAAGACTAAGTTTTTAAAAGGAATGTTCAGAACCACAATAAAGAGTTCTTGGAAACTAAAAATATAGTTTGAAAATGTTTTGTAATGCAAAAGAAGATTTAGGAGATAAAATTGAGGAAACCTCCAAGAAGGGAAGACAAAACGTTCAAGAGATGGAAAACAGAAAAGATGAGGAGCTTAAGAGGATTAATCAAGGAAGTCTAATATTTAAATAACAGGAGTGCTACAAAAAGAAAGCAAAACAAATGAGGGGGAGGTGATTAAGTATTGTTTGTTTTCAAATCTCCTTAGAGCTAATGGCCATTGGTCACTAGATTTAAGTCCACCAAATGCAGTCCAATTAATGGAAATAATCCTATACTGAGGTACATCACCATGAAATTTTAAGACATCAGGAATGAAGGAAAGATTCTAAAATTTTCCTTCAAAGAAGAGGAGGAAATAAGTCACATTAAACACACACACACACACACAAGAATTAGGGTTCTTAAGAGCAACATTGGAAACTAAGTAATAATGGAATAATGCCTTCAAAATTCTGAGATACAATTATTTATAACCTAAAATTCTATACAGAGCCAAGTGGTTAGTTAAGTGTAAGGGTCAAATCAACATTTTCAGTCATTCAAGGTCCCAATAACTTACCTCACATGTACCTTTTCCTATAATGTTACTGGGAAACTGAAGCAGGAGAAGAGAGAACCATGGGAAAGATGGAACTGACTAATTATTTGATATGTAACTGCATTAAGAGAATTTTATACTCTAGGCTAAGATTTGGGGTATGAAGCAAATAAATTTAGCAAGCAAAATTAAGCAAGTTAAAAAATGAGGCAATCATTAACTTCAGGAAAAACAAAAAGGTTTACAACAAAGTATAAATGTAACCAAAGTAAATGGCCCTGAACATTTGAAAAGTCAAAATAATGTAAAAACTGAATACTACTTCAATCGGCTTCACCCCCTACTGAAGAAATAATTAACCTTTGGGGCGCCTGGGTGGCGCAGTCGGTTAAGCGTCCGACTTCAGCCAGGTCACGATCTCGCGATCCGTGAGTTCGAGCCCCGCGTCGGGCTCTGGGCTGATGGCTCAGAGCCTGGAGCCTGTTTCCGATTCTGTGTCTCCCTCTCTCTCTGCCCCTCCCCCGTTCATGCTCTGTCTCTCTCTGTCCCAAAAATAAAATAAAACGTTGAAAAAAAAAAATTAAAAAAAAAAAAAAAAGAAATAATTAACCTTCATGTCATCTTTACCTACAGAGGGACTATTGTTCTATAAGTAGAGGAAAAAGATAAATTCTAGGAAAACAACTATTTGACATGCAACTTTTTCTCAAGGGGAACATGATTTGCCTTTTAATGAAACCCTAGGTTTTGAGGGTTGGACTGGGAGAGCATAAATGTATTTTATTGGCTATTGGAGCTCCTGGAGTTGGGGTTCAGATTTCAGCTGTGGCTTTATTTGGTTTTTAGTTGTGGGTTTCTTGCCTTGTCATTTCAAGTGGACATTTAGATTAGATTTGCCTACCTTCCTGAATAATCGAACTACATACATTTTCCATTGTCTTTTCATTCATTAGGATGTGGGTTTGGCTGCTTTTTAGAGAAATAAAATAACAGCCCTGGCTACGTGGTGCAGGGTTAATGTGGTGGCTCCATAATATATGGATCCAGGCCCCTTTGTTCTAGTGGCTTTGCCATTTCTAGAGGCAGTACTGAGTTGCAGTTAAAAGCATAGACTATGACACCCTTTCGTAGATTAAAATCCCAATTCTGACACTTACTGGTTGTATTATCTCCTTGTACTTCAGTTTGCTCATCAGTAACAATGGGCATCAAAGTAGTGCTTACTCCATAAGGTTGTTGTGAGACATCAGGTTTAAGAATAGCACTTGATTTATAGTAAGTGCTAAATAAGTGACAATGATCATCACTGACCATGAAGTGTGGTGTCTTCTGCTGGTCAAGATGCACCTTAACATAAACACACTGCGACCAACCTGGAGAGGAAAACAAGGGAGAACAGGACTTAACATCTACAACCCAGAGATTGCCCCCCTCCCACTGGATAGAACTTAACCGTGTGGGCTCAACCAGCTGCAAGGGCACAGGAAGATGTAGTCTGCATTTTATGCACTCGGTGCCCCCTAAAATGTCATCAACAGCAAAGGTGACAGTAAGTATTAGAGGGCAGCTAATAGTCATTGCCACATTCCCAAGTTAGATGCGTGACCCAAATTCTACATTTTGTAATTGTGCTTCAAAAGATAAAAATTTCAAAGAATTGACCCACCAATGCATTCATGATGTGTTCTGCATTAAAATGAGATTGTTTTGTTGGTTTTGCTGTGGCTAAAGAAGATAAGTGACAAGTCCTACCTTGGAAATATGTAGAAGACATCACTTACATTTTTCTTCAGTTTTATCACAGCAAGTACATTTTTTTTATTTTGAAAAGGTGAGCATATGACTCTAAGAGACAAGCCATCCTCGCTTTATCAGCACAACTATGGGATATTGGAACTACCAAAGCAGAAATCTCATATAGCAACCTTGTACATTCATTTGCCATGACTAACTTTTCTGTCTTTGGAATTGAAAGTTATAAGAATGGTTTTCTTTAAAGCAATATAGAAACTTTCTTTTTTTTTTTTATTGCAAACAGCTAAATAAAGGCTGGCAAAAACAATAGGTTCATTTTTTACTGCAGATCTTCAAATTATAGGGAACTTGTCTCTTGGCCAATTTGGGCTGGCTTGGAGCCAAAATAGATGTGTCCATTCTCGTCCTTATCCTCATACTTATTGTGGGCAAGATAAAAACCCTTAATTTTAAAAACTGGGGCCAAGTGTTGGGTAAGAGGCTCCCTAAACCATACTGGTCATAGAAAAGAAAAAATCATATTACTTTACCCTGGCTCATTTTTTTCAGTGTCTAGAAATCAAATACTGAGAACATGAAACTTTAAAAAAAGGAAGGCTCCAATATTTTTGATAATCTATTATAAATCAAGGTTTAATAACTAGAAGGATACACAGGAGCGATCAATAAACATGAAATGGTTAACTATTTCTAAGCAATTGCTTTCCTCAAGGTGAGTTGGCCCTAAGAAAATCAGCAGGCTTCTTTCCATTTCAAAGCACCAAACACATCTCCTCTCCTTTTAGCCATGTCACCCTCCCCCCTTTTTTAATTAACAAGATTTGAGATCATTTAGCAAATTGTAACCACAAAAGTGAATGCTGTGATTGGATGATGTTTTATCGCTTGAAAAATAAATCTCACCGCCTCTCTCCCTCTGTGTACTTCATAAACGTCGCTCCCTCTTCATATTTATCTTGCTTTCAAAATCCATTATGCGATTGTCATTTCATTGAAATCAAAAGCTGTCTCTTAATTACACTGGGTTGGATTATAAATCTAGTTACTCGTCTCTCTATATGTTCATTTTTTAATGATTACAGCTACAAGCCTATTTTTGTACACAAAAGACCAAAGTGGATTTTACTGGGTTAAAATTAAGACTTGCAAAATTATACAGCCTGGAAGACAAAACAAAGCAATATGCATGTGTCTACTTTACAATAATAATGTGATCTTGGGCTGATGGAATAATGCAAAACTTGTTATGTCAGTGGCTTTGGACAAGACAAGGAGAGCTGCCTTTCCTCCTCCATCAAGTTAAATTTAGCAGGTACAGTGTAAGCCACGCCTCCAATAGGAATTAGGAGACATTGTCGGGGTGATGTTACAGGGGGAACACTCTTGTAGCCTGACAATAAATGGACCTTCATAAGACTTGAGTCTGCTGCATATACTGGTAATTAATCATAAGAAGGCACCACCTCTTAAGTATTAAACACCCACTAAATGGGGAAAAATTGCTGTATTGCTAAGCACTAGGACTTGATTCATTTAGTATTAACTTGCAGCCTTTATTAAAGTGACTTTAATTTTATTTGTGTGATGTTAGTGCATTCCTGGAAAAATAAACAGTGAGTTGTTTTGTTTTTAGCTGATTGTATACAATACGCTTCTCATTCAAATTGCAAGCTGCATGTCATTTTGCAGATGAAATAAAGGTTCCCATTTTTTAAAGCTTATTTAAAAAAAAAAAAAACAGACCCTGATAGTAAGCTGTATTTCAATACACTGTGAAAACAAATGTGTATTGAGGACAGCATTGTAGCAGATGCTGTGCTGGTAATGGACAAGCAGTGATGATGCTCTAGGGGTGGGCAATTGTCCCAGGTTGCCCACAGTCTAGGTGGGAGGCAGGTGAGGACCAGGTAACTATGATCCAATGCAATCGAGGGTTGTGCAAACACAGTAGACAGATTCATTTTACGTGGGAAAATCCAGGGTGGCTTCCCAGAGGAGATGGCATTTGAGTTTGGCCTTGATGGTTACGGAGTCTATCGCTGGGGAAGGAGGAAAGAGAAGCATCCTATGCAGAGAAAGCCAAGTCACAGCATGTGTTGCAAAATAAAATATAAAATAAAATAGTCTCTTTGGTCTAGGAGACACTGTCTCAAATATCCCCCTGATTCTGCGGTATTGCGGGGGGCTTGGGTAAATCCAGACCCCCTGGGAAACCAGAAGGTTGGGCCCCTTCAGATAGTGCTGTAATGTACCTTGTGGATTTTAGATCAGGGGCAAGGGCGCTAATTCTCGAAAATGGCTTCCGAAGGAGCCTTTCTCCAAAGGTAGAGTGTAAGCCAATTGAGAATAAGCCAACCCCATTGCTCCTTGCTCCTGGGTCCCCTGTGCTGTCTACAGAGCATACCAAGCACTAACAAATGGAGACAAGGTGCTGGCACTGGGTCCTTTGTTCTGAATCCCTCCTTGCCCTGCCTGCATGCCCATCCCGTCTCAACAGAGGCCCCAGGACTCTCTCAGGTTAGACCACTGCCCAGCAAGGCCCAACAGGACTCAGCAGTTGCTCTGGGAGCCTGACCCTTCCTCAGTCAGCCAAAGAGTATTCCAGAGATGTCCATGGACCCCGACTTGGTGCCATGCTCAGGGACAGACACCAGGGACACTGAGATGAGCTGGCCGGTCCGACGGGGAACCACGTATGTAACAACGATCTTTGGGTTAGTTCTAAACCCCTCCCCTCCCTTGCCTCCCTGGGTGACCATAAATGTTAAAGCGTTATCTATTGACGATTATAACCATACAAAGTCAGGACAGATGGGCTCCACTCCTCAGCTCACAGCCATAAAGTTTACAAACTCTCTGTGGCCAGGAGATAAATTACCATTGCTGATACCTTGCTCATTTACACAGAGCATTTTTCTTCAAGATGGCTATTTTTCCTTTCAATCATCTGGCTAAAGTAGTTTTCTGTTAGCCAACTTGATATTCTAGAACATGCAGAATATTTGGGATCTGAAGAGCAGGTTAGAAACCGCCATGAATGATTAGGCAAAAAAGATATTTTCAACACTAAAGGGAAACCCAATTTCTTCTCCTTCCTAATCCCATGAGATGACTGAGGAACTGTGTCCTCCCACCGGGTTGCGTGCGATGAGAAAAGGCCCCCAGTGGTTTATTTAAAGTGTATTGTCAGAGATAATGGTTTCAGATTAAGTTTTTAGGCTCCCTGATTTCTGCTGTTGTCCCACGGACTAATTGTGTCTACCTCAGATGCACTAATGTGGGCCAATCAAGTCCGTCATATGGGATGATATTTCTGGTGGTTGTTTTCCTAGATTTTTCTCCGACAATGGTACCAGTGGGTATTGTGTAACCGTATGGAAAAGGAATGATTAATTCAAGGTTCAGGTGCAAGACAGGGTCAGAAAAGAACTGTTCCTGGATAGAGTGAGCATTTCAAGATATATCTGTGGCTTGAAACATCATTTTATGATGCACTTTCTATTTTGTTATCAGGGGAAGTGTGATGGCTGGTGAGAAAGTGATGGCACTGTTTGGGTGCCATGTTCTGTGATGGGCTTTTCATAAAAATTAGCTGACATTGTCATGAGCACACAAGGAAATTTATAGCTTTCATACTGGACTGCCATTCCCAGAGCAATTTCCAATCACTTGGGCTTTTTATTAAGTTTATTGTTCTTTTATTGTTCAGTGGAGTGTAAGCAGCGAGATTACAAATAAATGTAAGTTCCACTGGATATGAAGTCGAGCTTGTAGAATTAGGAGAGAAACGAGCAAGGGAAGGCGAACATTAATTTGAATCACTGGTGATATGAAACACCACCAACGGACGCTTTCTGTCACCTGCTTATATACAGAAGCTGGAAAATGGACATTCCATTCTCATTAAAGTTTTCCCAGAAAACCCTCCAGGAAGAAGTCTTGGTGTTGAAACTTGGATCGTTCACTGCTCTGCATCATTGTTGCCCACCTTCCAAGTTCCTTTTCCATCCATATGTTGTCTTCCTCTTGCCTCTTTACCCGCCAGGGTGCCACGTGGTCCCACAGATATCCCCTCCAAACCCCAGTGAGGACCGCACTAGAGAGCTGGAGTGACCAGCATGCCGGTCAGAGGAATCCAATGGGAGGAACACCAACTTCCTGCCGATGCTTTATTTCAGTCCTAGAGGTGCTGAGCCACTCAACTTCCCATGCCATGTTCATTTTTCCCCAAAGAAATGGTCATCTTAATCACTAAAGCTTTATTTACTTTTTTTTTTTTTTAGGCATTGATTGAAAGTTGTTATTCAGCCTTGTTAGGATGAGAACAGAGGTGATTTGAAGAGGGGGAACCTTGCTCCTCTGAGGCCATTCTCCTAGCTCAGCTGTGCGTGGATCGTACCCTGCCCTTTGCCGATCCCTGTTGGGAAGCCGGACGTTTGGTCGTAGTGGGCATCTATGCATGCGCACTCTGGGTCACCAAGCCCCCCTCTTACTTGTTGATGGATTCCAGCTTTTGTATCCAGTTCCAGGTGATGGATCATGATTGGCCTAAGCCAGTCATTTCAGTGTTCAGCCCCATGGTCCCAGCCTCCTGTGGCTAAATGCGGTCATAAAATCTAATTCTGGCCAAAGAGGTTAAAGCAAAAGTGTCTTGTGGGTGGGAGAGGGGCTGTTCCTAGCACATCTGTGCCTTTTTTAGTAAAAAGAGACACTTCCTTTCCCCCTCCCTCATCTTTTCTGCCTTACACCTGGACTCTCTCTGGAGCTGTGGCAGCCATCTTGCAACCATGAGGCAAGAGCTTCAGGGAAAAAGCTGGCACACCAAGATTGGGAGATTGAAAGACAGAAATGGCCTGGCCACGATGGCATTGTTGGGTGGCAGGACTAACACTGGCCCTTGCCTTCCTACGGATTTCTACAGCAAAACTGAAACTTTTCATTTGTTTAGGGCAGACCATCATTAGGTGGGCGTTCTCTTCTTGCAGCATATGTGTCCCTATGATACAGCATCAGAGTCATGTGGGAAGTGTCCAGGCCTCCTCTCCAGAAATCTCCACTCAGTAAGTTGATAGCTGGGCCCAGGAGTCAGCACTTGTAACAAGCATCCTGGATGTGTTCTAGGCAACGTGCCCTGAGAAGATCAGACTTTAGTGACAGGGAAGGAAGGGGTGGTGGGGAGCCTGTCTGCCAGGGTGACATTGCTTCCCAGGATTTTTCCCCACCTGCCTCCCACTCTCAGGATTTCCAGGTATCACCTGTGGTTCTTGATCCCCAGGTGCAGAGGACAAGGATGATAGAACAGCTTCCGTCTAGGATGAGGGGCAAGTGTAGGAAGCTCTCTGGTTCCTATCCGTCCTCCCCCGTTTTTCCCAGCATTGACTCCACAAGGTGGTCTAGGCAGCTGTGAGGTGCCACTCTGGAAGACAGGACCTTCACCATACCCTGTCCTTGGCTGCAGCGGAACACCCTGCATGGGGCCCTTGAGGAGGCCTACTGGACCCTTCCGGCAAGAAGCAGTAACATCTCGTTAGTTCACATCTGGCCTCTGGGGGCTATAGCCTGACACCCTCCCACACCTTGGAAGAGTGTGTTCTCGCTTCCCTCGGTGGAGATGTAGCCTGGGGATGCCACTGCTAGTCGTGGACTAGCGGGGCCCCAGGAGGGGTCCAGGGAAGGGAAGAGAAGGAGTCCTGGGAGGCCCTCAGGGCTGGCCCCACCCGTCCTAGTCACAGTGCGAGGCCAGAGGGAAGGAGCTGGACGAGTCCCCGCACTGCAGAGCTGAAGGCAGTGGGGTTCACTGAATACGCAGATTCAGGGCCACCCCACCACACCCATGGAATCAGGCTCCCAGGAGGCGGGGCCCAGGAACCTGCATTCTCGGCAAGCTGCGTAGGTGACTCTGAGGGGCACCAAGGTTGGGGCAGCACCCTTAGAAATGGCTGGGACTTCTGTGGGGGTTTTTCCATCCTCACTCCCTGTGATATTGGGGTCAACCAGAGCTGCCTGGGAACCCCAGCTCTGAGACATACTAAGCTTGTGGCCATAGGACATTCCTTAGCCCTGGTCAGAATAGAAAGGGTAGCAGGATCACACGGGATAAACACAGGCACTTATCGCCATGCTTGAAAGACACATCACAAGCGCATGGGAGGTACGGATTTCTGGTATTACTATCAGCATCATCAAGGTGCTGCCTCTCCAGGTGGGTCCCCCCTGGTGCCCCCCAGCTATCCAGGCCCCCAGATGATCAAATATATACACTCCTGTTCTCTCAGCTGGCCAGTTCAGGGAAAGGGGGTCCAAATCATGTCTCCACTTAGGATGTTAATGACCGGCTGTTGCTGTGTTTTAGACACAAGAAACGGTGCTGTTTGAGGTTAGAGCAGGGAGGGCTTACGCAGGAGATGGGGGAGGCTATTGTCGGGATCCACGAAGCCCACACCGAGTGCTGGCAGCTCATGGCACGGAGGAAAGGAAGGGTGAGGCCTGGGGAGGAATCTCAAGGCAACATTTCCTGAGATGATGGAGGAGAGAGGACGCTGCCCAGGATGATGCTGTTTGTCCAGAGCTGGGAAACCAGCATGGATCTGACCATATCCTGACCATGTCACCAGGGACAAGGCACCAGAAATGGTCTACGGTAGGAGAAGGAGTAGAATAATCAGCAGAAAACAGGCTCACTTGCCACTTGTCATAAGTCCATAGATTTTGGAGATGATCTCCCTGAATATTGCTTTCTTTAAATCCACACACTGACTTACAGTGAAAATTGCCGTTCAGTTTATTCTTAGGACATATGCTAGTAAAAATCAACAAGACCTTAATTAGATGGAGCTGAATGGATGTCCACCTGGGGTATACCGCCAAAATGGCCCTAGAAAGCAAGACAAGATGTGTTGTAGCTGAGTTTGATGGCGGGATCCATTCCTCCACCGGCAGGGCCAGAAGCGAGGAGTGAGGCCAGGCCAAGAGCAGAGCGGCTTCTGCCTCCCAGGCCCCAGCCCTGCTCCCTCCTCCGGCCCCTACAGCATAATCCCAGACATTAAGGAAGTGGCAACTCTCCATGAGAGGGGGAAATGTGCCTTCTTCACCGTTGTACCCTCAGCGTATAGAAGGGGCCAGGCGCTCCCAGGTTAATCTTGGTGTAGTGAGGGCACAGGACCAGGCCATCTGTTAAACAAAGGGCATGTATTTGCATAGGTGTCTCCCCTCTTGGGCCAATCTGGAAGGGACTGGTTTGGTCCGAAGCATTGCAATAAATGCTGAGTCATTTCAAAATAGCTTCTCGCGGGAACCAGTCCATGAAGGCTCTTCAGATTTCCATAGAATTTCAACGTGTAGTTACGAGGCTTTGTAGCAGCATCAGAATAACTTCTTACCAACCCAAGCCTTCAAGAGAGAGCACTGAGAACGTGAGGCTTCTTTCGTATTTTCTGAGAGAGTGTCAACATTCCCGAATCTTAACAGTAGAAATGCTTATCATATCTGCGGTACTGAGATGCCTCCTGGCAATGAGACTGGGTTTCCTTGTCTAAGAGTCTGGGCAGCAGATGTGTCCAGGTGGGGGGAGTGGGCAGCGTCCTTCGGGGGCTGAGGGCAGGGGCTTTTGCAGAGGGGCCTGGCTTCCACTGCAGAGCCCAGCATGCGGAAGCACACAGTAGGTACTTAATGTGTATTCATGACTGACTGATCATAAGTCATCATTAGATTAATATTTTCACAACCGGATAGCATTTCATTAATTTCCAAGGAGACCTTGAATAACCACCAGTGTGGGGGGGGATTAATTGTACTGTCTTGTTAAGTTCTATTTTTTTTTTTTTGTTTTTGTTTACCCTATTTTATTTTATTTTATTTTATTTTATTTTATTTTATTTCATTTTAGAGAATAGAAGAGAGCAAGCAGGGGAGAGGGGCAGAGGGAGAGAGACAATCATAAGCAGGCTCAGCGCAGAGCCCGACACAGGGCTCGATCCCACAACCCTGGGATCATGACCTGAGCCGAAATCAAGAGTTGGATGCTCAACCGAGCCCCCCAGGCGCCCGACATGTCGTTGAGTTTTTAAACATCTTGTGGAAGCAACACTTCCTGCACCTCAGCCCCTTCTGAAGGTGACTCTGGACCTACCTGCAGACCTGCACCAGCACCTGAGGCCCCACACTGAGGACCGAGCTGGGCACTCTGTGCCCCGACCGCCGTCTGCCCACCGGTCACATCCCATCCCAGGGCGTCCACCTCCAGCCAATCCTCCGTTGCCTCTCATGGTCCACGATCGAGGCCTGCCATCTCCCCGTCTCTTCCGTGCCGAACTCCATGTCAGACTACACACCTCGTCCAGGGGAGGACCTCCAGTGACCCCAATACACCAGTACCCAAGACCCTTCCTCGTTGCTCCACCGTCTTCCTAGCCTTTCCTCCAAGCCCCTCTACCTGGGTCTGGTGCACTACCTAGCTGGAGCCCTGCATCCCAGCGGCAGCCGGCCTTCCCCGTGCACACCATGGCTTCGGGCAAGCCGTGGCATCTTGGACAGCATCCTGCCCCCATCTCCTTCGGCCAGAATCTCACCAGCCTTCAAAAGCTCTTCAAAAGCCTCCCTCCTCTTCTCTTTCCCGACCTTCCCATCTCCCCAAGCAGAAGGAATGTCCTCCCGCCTCTGCATCTCACCTACAGACATGCTTCTGTGACGACGCCCTCCTGCCCGCCTCGTGCTCCCACTTTCACTTTCGGCAAGGGGCTGCTCCACACCATGCACACGACGACTTTATCTGATCCGGTCATGAGCCTCTGGAGGACAGAAACTGTGACTTGTCCCTCATGATCCTTTCCTGCACCTGGAAAGTGCCTGGCTTACAGGACATTTTTCAAAACTGTTCTGGGTTCAAATGGACTCGAGCCTGAGAACGGCTGTAGTTAACAAGACGGTACTTTGAAACATCACGTTCGTCAAAATTATCCCGATCGTTGCTTCCGTTCTGTATTTCTGGGGTAAAGTCCCCAATTAAACGGGAAGCCTTGGCCACTTGGAATGCATTATTCCCTTTGGAGAAACCCAGGTTGTGAGTTGCTCTGGCCTCCTGGTTGTCACAGCCTCCTGCCCTGGGCAGCCCCAGCCTCCAGCCCCCGGGGCTAACGTCTCTGCCACCCCAGGCAGTCTTTAGCCTCTGGGCCTGGGAAGCTGGGCTGAGGCCAGCCCCGCAGGCAGCAGGGCAAGCCCACCCAGTTTGCATCTGTGCAAACCAAAGTGCTAGCAGCAATATTCATCTTAATTTTCTCTTTAAACCCTTGAGCTGCATTATAGCTTCCATTGTGCTGGTGACAGACAAATGCCTTGCAATAAATCAAAGTTAGGGTGACTGATACACTAAACACCTTTGCTTAATGATGTGATTGTTTCTTATCTGCAAAGTAATGTCACTTATGGCTTTGCTATTTATAGTCAATGTAGTGTTAGACCATTTTATGCCCCTGATGCCTCTGTGGCCAGCCCATTAGCTGTGATTATGGACCAAAGGGGATACAGCCACTGAAAGCTTGGAGAGAGAAGGCGGCAGAGTGTTAAAGCCGCCCCCACCCGTGGAAACCCGCCCGGTGCGCCTTCCGCCTCCACCTTCTCCCCGGCTCCTGAGAGTAAACCGGCTAATGCTGCCGACTTGCACTCCACCCGTATCAGTACTGAGCATCTTCAGGACAGCATGATAGACATTAAATGTTAAAAACAAAACAAAAGGCAAGCGGCCGCCTCCCTCTGAGGCTCAGTCCCCAGCCTAGCAGGGCTCAAGCCGGAGGAGCGGGGAAAGCACGGGGTGCAGCAAAGCAGCCTCCTGTCGGGCTGGCCCAGACTCTGCCGTTCATTCATTATTCGCTAGGCGTTGTCCAGACTATTCTCTTTGAACAGGGTGTCAGTGGGGAGAACAGAGTCCACCTGACTCTCCCTCTCCGCTCTGTCCCTGCAGTGTGAGACTTCACGGCCAACTTCAAAGGCGGCCCCCAGGGTGGGACCAGTCCCTGCTCCTCCCAGGGCAAGCTCCCAGCCCCGGCATCTCCACAGGCCCCGCGGCTTCCCCGCCCCATCGCCAGGTCCAGCACTGAGAATCAGACCCCACAGTCTCGGGCTGTCCTGGGGAGAAGGGGCAGGAGAAGCTCGCAGCCCGCTGACGGCATTGGAGAAACCCTCTCTAGAATGTTGGACAGCTCAGCCGGCTGTGGGCCTTCAAAACCACGCCGGGTACTCCCCCACAGCCCTCGGGGCCCACTGATTTAGGAGTAGGGCATTCCTTTGACAAGCAGTGACTGTAGTGGACATAAGTCCATCCTAGAAAAAGGTACATTCACGTCCTAACCCCCAGCACCTGCGAATGTGACTTTATCTGGAGATTCGCTCTTTGCAGGTGTCATCAAGTTGGGATGAGGTCCTACAGGCTTAAAGGGGGGGGGGGCCCGATTCAATCCCTGGAGTCCTTGTAAGAAGAGGATTTGGGAGGTGGAAACACACTGACACAGAGATTATGGAGGCAGAAATTGGAGTCTGCAAGCCTGAGGCACCGAGGTTTGCCAGAAGCTGCCAGGAGTTGGGACAGAGGCCTGGAAAGTTCTTCTGAGCCTCCTGAGGAGCTGACACCTTGATTTTGGACTCTGGCCTCCAGAGCCGTGAGGGAATCAGTTTCCGTTTTAAGCCGCCCAGTTGGTAGTGCTTTGCTACGGCAGCCGCAGGAAATGAATCCAGGGACCAAGTGACTGTGTGGGGCACTGGACAGATGTCAGGGTCGGCCCTTTGCTGGGAGTACCACAGGAGCTTCAGGTGATGCCCCTCTGCTCTGGGGGCTTCCGCTTAGAGGTGGAGAATTCTGAGAATCTGTAGAGAAAGATCCCCATGCACATTGTAGGCTGCAAATGGGTATTTATGTCGTTATGTTTTATGCTTTTGTCCTCAACTCCTATGTGCACCATGCCATTAATTTTCCTTCGATTTTTTTTTTAACATTTACTTATTTTTGAGAGACAGAGAGAGACAGAGCAGGAGCAGGGGAAGGGCAGAGAGAAGGGAGACAGAGAATCCGAAGCAGGCTCCAGTTTCCGAGCTGTCAGCACAGAGCCCGACGTGGGGCTCGAACTCAGGAACTGTGAGATCGTGACATGAGCCGAAGTCGGACGCTTAACCGACAGAGCCACCCAGGCGCCCCTAATTTTCCTTTGATGTTTTGAGGAAAACGAATTCTGTGTTTCCTCTGCTAAACATTACCAGCCGCCAGCACCCAGCCCATCCTGCAGCATGTTTGCAGAGCTCACGGGGTTTGGTCATTCCTTCCCCAGGTCAAGCAGCGGCTGGGCTGGCGGTCCTCACAGCCTCCTGCAGTTTCACGAAGCAGCCAGGCCACACTGGGACCTAAGACTTAGGAACCGGCTCAGTGCGGCTGGCTAATGCGGGCCTCACGGATCCGCAGAGGGAAGCCGGTGGACAGCAGATCTGGGAGTGCAAAGTCAGGAGCTCTGCAGCCCACACAGGCACCCGGGGCCAGCCATCCTTCCATGCAGCAGCCTCAGCCAGCCCCCCGTCTTGGAAAGAGGTAGAAACAGGACGAAGGAGGAAGGAGGCCAAGAAGAAATGCCTTCTGGGAAGTCAAGCAGCGTGACTGCCACGGACAGATCTCACTTTCACTCACAGATCGTTCCGCGAGACACATCGAATCAGAAAATTCTAAATAAAACGAAAGCAAAGAGTGATAGCGTTAACCATGATACTGTAATAATGAAACAGACTTAACACAAATCGCAGGTGCGGAAATAACTTATCGTAATCAAAAGTCCCTTACAAGCCCTCAGCGTGTTCTGGGTACGGGATCCAGGGGTATCTTGTAGGCAACCACCCGCCAAGCGTCAGGGGGCCCTTGAGCTGAACGTGCACCTGGCTGGGGGGGGTGGAGGTTGGCAGTGAATCTCTGTGCCCCTTGAACAAGAAACCCACACTACCTGTATACCCAGATGCTGCACACTGGCAAACCTGTGAGCCAAATGTGACGTTTCAGAGGTCTGGCACCAACGGGAATGTTTTAATTAACAAGTAAGCTAGTGGGTACACTTGTAAAATTCTGCGAAGTTAAAAAAAAAAAAGACATTTTAAACACACAGGGACCCTTTGGGGGCAGGAAGAAAAGGGATCCTGCAGTAGTAATAGCTCTATTCCATTTTAATATTTTTGAACGTAGAGGTGTGTTTTAATCCCGTTCTGGAGAAAGCAAGATTTATTGCTGATTATGTGGCGGTAACAAATGGTATCAGAAACGCTGTAAACAGTACACTAGTATGCATTTTTTTTTTTTTTTGGTGCTATCTTTCCGCTCCTGGTTGAAAATCGGAATAAATTAAAGATGATTGCATGGGACTGCTTTATGCCTGCTCTAGAGTGCTTGTTCTCAGTGTCGATCCATAACAAACCTATTTTGCAAAGGGGGATGCCGGAGTTGGGGTTCATTCTTCTAAGTATCTTCAGTGCTAAGCTTGTCATGAGGATACTTTTGGCAGTTCAGACCGAAATTAGCAAGTGTTATTATAGAGTTTCAGTGATTTGGCTAAGAAATGGCTCCCTTTAGAACGAACGCTCTTTCTTCAACCTTCCAATGTCAGTTATCATTTTTAAAGCAGCTTGACCTGGAAGCATGCAGCTAAAATTGTGGGGACTGTTAATGACAGTTTTATTGGGTACTGTGCTTATGGTTCACATTTTGAGGTCTGTATGTAATTGATCTTTCTCCCCTACATGAGAAACACAGCAATAAGCAGGTTGCAGCACCACATTATAGATATAGAGAAATAATAATGATGTCACCTTGAGATTCAAAGATCGTGGAATAGTAAGTCTCCTAGCTCATTTCTCCCAACTGTGATGACCTCTCCAATACTAAATCTTAACAGTCTCAGCATTATTTTTGAATTATTCATGCTAGCCTTTTCCCTCACTACAAAATCAAGGAAAATGAATGCATCATGCTCTGTCAGCTCCACAGGTATTTTGGTAAAAATAAAATGTTATTTGGTATCACACACACAGAAAAGGGTGCAGTGGTACCGGAGCCTGCTTACCTTGAACGGGAAAACACACATACCAACAACAACAACAACAACAACAACAACAACAATTCATTTGTGAAGGAAAGGAGCAAGCACCTGTTCCCACCAATTCTGAATCGATCACCGGCTGATCACGTTGGGGTTACCTGGAGGGGGAGGTGTCTGCGGCTTTAAATGGACTGTCTACGGCAGTCCAGCCCCCGAATGACACTGAGAAGTAAGTTACATCAAGAAATTTGTGCTCGCTCCATCCTGGCCAGTGCTCGCCCATGTGACACTGAAAGCTTTTGCTTTCGAAAATATCAAATCAGCATATATTTCTTATTTTAATTCAAATTATGTCGAGATAGCAGCTTGACAGCTTTCCCAGTCTGGCCAGCCTGGAGATGACAGGAGCGCTACAGTTTTATTCCGGTGATGGATCTCATAAAAAGCGCGTGTGGGAATAAAACAAAATGCATGTAAATGTAAACTCAGGCAGGTACCCTGATCCGTCTGTAGCTCTTGACCTTTAAGTTCATGATGAAAACCAAATGTCAAGCTTTCAGAAGACAGGAGTATCCCTGGCTTTGCGGGCTGGTGTGGGCTGGCGCACAGACTGCATTAATTTAGTGTGGCATCACTAACCTTGAAATCAGGATTTTGCACTAAAAACCCAGGTTTATGTTTATTCAGAAACCAAAGGAAAAAGGCAACTTTATTTAAAAGAGCCCTCAGCAGCAAGTGGGCGAGTACAGCTCAGCACTCAGATTTTTGGAGCCGCGCTCGCTGGCTTCCATGGCAACCGATACTTAAGATGATGAGGACCCAGAGATGTTCCTTAAAGAGTCTTTTCATTTTGCATATAATTCTAATTATAGACGTGATTTGCTTGTTTGGCTACCTAGACCACACCTGCCAGAAAAGCTTGGTCAGTGACTCCTCCCCCTTCCCCCCAAGGCTGCCGAGGGGTCCCTGGGGAATGGGTCAGAGCACTCTTTTGTTGTGCAACATGGGCTTTTTTTCTCATTAGCAAATGTTTTTTTGCTTTTGTTTTTCCTGCTAAAGAAAGACACAGAAATCACTCGTTCCCCTGGCTGGACTCTAGACACAAGCCCGTTCAGGATGATGAAATAGCGGCCATTCTGCCGAGAGTCCTTCTTGCAGCCCAGGCTCGTCACGGCTCCAGTTCTGGTGACGGGACCTGCGGTCACAGCCACCTACTTGCCCTGCGATCACGTCATCCGCAGGTCTGCCAGAATCACACGGTACTTTCAGAATCATCCAAGATCGAATTACGTTGGACATAGGCTTCACGTTCAGTATGTTCCCGATATTCCACTTCTGTAGCACTTAGTGTGAGAGGGTCAGTTATTGGCAAAATAACCCGTATTTCGTATTTTCCACGGCTGTCAATGTCTCAGTGAAAAGAAGAAAGAAAGAAAGAAAGAAAGAAGATCGAATTAAGGAAGGAAGGAAGGAAGGAAGGGAGGGAGGGAGAGCACAGTTTCCCTTCCGTCTCCCAGGAAGATCAGCCAGGCTGCTCTGAGTTCAGGTGTCCTTGTCCAGGGATAAAGTAAATGCTCCCTTCCAGGTTTGAGGTGTTTTCTGAATTTAAGCCCCATGCAGCCTTTGGCTGGAAGAGCCCAGCTGTGGGGTCAGAGGCTCATCCCAAGGAGAGATGGAGGCAGGGTAGCCGGAGGCCTGGGCCTGGGGTTTGTGGGGGAGGGGGGAGGCGATCCTGGAGGCGGGGGGTGGAGCTGGGCCCCTGCCCCCTGGCAATGGCCTGGAGGTGGGACCGCCAGATAAAATTCAGTGTGTTCAGGTCACTGTGCATTTCAGATACACTACACAGGCGATATTTGGAACACCGGCATACTAAAAAGCCTTTCTGCTAATCTAGCAATGCTAGGAGGCCACAGCAGGAGCCGAGATGGGTGGCTGCCTGGGCGCCTTGGCCTTGGCCTTGGCCTTGGCCTTGGCCCGGCTGGGAAGGGCCCAGGGTAAGCCTTCTCCCAAATTCTAGTCTCTCTCTACGCCAGATCATCTGGCAAGCAAGTTCTCAGTGTCTTCTTCCTCAGGCTGGTCCATTGCTCAGGACCGGGGGCTCCCTGCCTCTTAGTGGGCTCGAGTTCCATTCTGTGGTCTAGAGTGGAGGCCCTTCTAGGACGACAGGATAGCAGTGGGCAACATTCTGGCCAAGACCATCACCTACCCGGGCTTGTTCTTGGCAACCCGCAGAGCCTGTGTCAAGACTTAGGCGTTCTCTGGGTCTTCCAGTGTTTATTTGTTCCAGAGGGTCTGTGCCGGCCCAGGGCTTTGCAAACAACAGCGCCCAGGCACCCTTGTACCACCCTCTTTAGTAGCCAGCTTGGCAAGGCCTGTGTCTGCTTGTGAGGTGGACCTCAAGTTCCATCAGAAGACGGGCTTCTCCTACTCTTGGGATTCTGCTGGAAGCTGCTAGACTAAGGGATCCCCAGCTCTGACCTCGCATTGACCTGGACTCCCAGCTGGAGAACACTTTTTTTCACACTTTTGCTCCTTCAGTAAATATTTGCTCAGGATCAACATATGATAGGATGCTCCCAGCGAATAGAGCAAAAAAACTCTCTGCCCTCCTGGAGCTTATCTTTAAGTGGGAAGGGTCAGCAAACACAAGGCAATAACCCAGTCAGTTAGAGATCACCTTGGGGTCTAGACAAGAATCAGAGCAGGTTGGGGTGGCTGGGTAGCCCAGAGAGGGGTGCAACTGAGAGAAAGGGCCCTCAGGTAGGGCCTCCGTCAGAAGGTAGTATTGAGCTGAGACTGGAAGGAGGTGAGGGGTAGCCAGGGTGCTAGAAGGAACAGTGTTCAGGGACAGGGAGCAGTCAGTGCTGGAGCCCTGAGACAGTTTGGGGGAGCGATGTGGAGGAAGGTAGGGATGTGGTCATGGTGATAGGAGGGTGGAGGCAGGGCCTAGAAGGGAAAGGAGAGGCGTGGAGCAGACAGGGAGCCAAGAGAAGGTCTGAGCACAGGAGCCACAGGTGCCGGCTGGATTCAAGGTCTGCCCTGGCCGACAGGGAGAGTCTGCAGAGAGGAGTGGCCGATCCCGAGTGACTACGTGATAGATGCCAACAGATGGCAACTTGGGCCAACCTTGCATGTAGCTGAAGCTCCAGCCACAGGTGTACTTGCCATAGCAGATAAAGGGCCTGAAAGAGAAGACTCAGGAGGCTGGTCTTGTGGGGGGCTTCCTACCCCAGCACGTGTGCAAGCACCCAGACCACAAGCCTCAATGGGAAGAAGAATAAATTGAGCTAGTGAACTTGTAAATGTTCGCTATCCTCTTGCTTTCATGATGATGACATGGAAAAATAAGGGAAAAGCTAGGGTTTTTGTGTGGCAGAAGGCTGACAAATGGCAATGACTGAACTCAATACTACTGCACAAGTCTGAGTGTTCTGCTCGTGGGCCAGCAACGTTTGAAGAAGGAAAAAATATATATATAACTTACCCATCAGTCTGTGCTTTTCCCATAAATTTACTTTTCTTGCCCCATTCTGTACAATCATTAGTTATGTTGTATCATCAAGATTTTCCCATAATCTGTCTTCTACTTCCATTAGTGATCTAGAGAACCCAAAACTAAATTGCACTCAAGGGCATGAACTTGGAGTGTATTTTCGTCAAAAATGTAAATCAAATGTAAAAAAATAACTAAAATTGTTTTTCATGATTTTGCTTCTAAGGCTCAAAATCAGCTATTAAAATTAAAAAGCAAAATAATTTAATCATTGGATTCAATTTAATTAGAGCTGAAATTTTTTATTTGACTTTTTGAATGTTTGATGAAAATGTATGAAATATTTTGATAAAAGGAAACTATCGTGACCGTTAGGCATTGTTCACCCTGTCGTCAACGTAAAGAAACGTTATCTCGGGCCGCGCAGGCTATCTCTAGACTTACCTGTATGCAAATGTGAGACTACGAATTGTCTAATATTGCAAACCATGGCTCCTTAGCAACCACAGATCACTGTGACGAGTGCCGTGCTCATGTGTGAGTACCCTCGGAATTACAAATCAGGACAGGAAGACAAGAAGAAAATGGACACCGGGCACTACTGGGGAGTGATTCTTCATTATGCAAGAATCTATTCCATCCCTGCTTAAAAGAAGGATTTAACAAGTTAATACATTGTCCTTGCTCTTACCAAAGCTCCTGGCTGCTCAAATCCTCCCTACACGCAGAGTAATGCGTGTCTCCAACCCCAGCTGTGCCTCTATCACAAAGCTCCATGGCGCTCAGACAGTGACTAGGACAGACATGTGGGGGTCCTGGGGCCCGAATGGTATCAGGCTTGAGAGACCAGTGCCAAGCCCTGAATCACACATGTTCTTGAGAAAGTGGTGTGCACGTGTGTGTTCCCTCACGCGTGTGCTCACTCAGTATGAGGGGCCCTCTAAGTAAGGATCCCTCTGAAGTGTCCCTTCGGCCCAGGTCTATGGGGAGTACCACCTGGAGGGCTGGGCTTGCCACCATCTGAGATGAGGAAGCTGTGGGTAGAACAGTTTCAGGTTGGGGGGGGGTGGCAGGGTATAAAGATCAGGAATTGGGGGTTGCAGATGTCGAGTTTGAGATGTATTTTAGTCATCCAGAGGGAAGCTGGTAGGCAGCAAGATGAATGGGTCCGGATTTCGCAAGAGGGGAAAGTAAAGGGAGCTGGGCTAGGGACACGTATCCACAAGCCATTAGCACAAGGATATTCTGCCAGGAACCAGAAAGGAAGTGAGGATAGACAGAAGAGAGTCCAAGGACTGAGTCCTGGGGCACCTACGTCTAGAGTTGGGGACAAACATGTCAGGATGGTTATCAGTAAAACAAACAAAAAACAGAAATAACAAGTGTTGGTGAAGATGTGGAGAAATTGGAACACTTGTGCACTGTTGGTGGGAAGGTAAAATGGTGTAGCCTCTATGGAAAACAGTATGGCAGTTGGTCAAAACATGAAAGATAAAATATCATCCAGCAATCCCACTTCTGAATATGTAGCCCAAACCAAAAAACAGATTCGCACAGAGATGATTATACGTTCATCCTATCGCAGCATTATTCACAACAGCCAAAAGGAAGAAACAACCCAAGTGTCAATCAATGGGTTAATGAATAAGCAAAATGTGGAAAATCCAGACAGTGGAATATTATTCAGCCCTAAACAGGAAGGGCATTCTGACATCTGCTATAACATGCATCGAGGACATTATGAGTCAGTCACAAAAGGACAAATACTGCGTGATTTCACTATAGGAGATAGAGTAACCAAATTTGTACAGATAGGAAGCAGGATGGCAGTTTCCAGGGGCAAAAGGAGGGAGAATGATGAGTTTTTGTTTGGTGGAGACAAAGTCTCAGTTTTGCAACGTGAAAAGAGTTCTGCAGATCGATGGCGAGGATGGCTTCCAACAACGTGAACATACTTAATACCACTGAAGTAGGCACTGAAAAATGGTCCAGGTGGCAAATTTTATGTTATGTGTATTTTACCAAAATTTTAAAAACTAAAGAGAGGGAGAGAGAGAGATTTTGAAAAAGAACAGTTGGGGACAAAACGAAGGGGTCTGGGAAAGAGGGAGTCACAGGGCCTCTCTGACTCAGGCCCGGCTGGTCCCCGTGGCGCTGGGGCTCCCCAAGACAGGGCCAGTGTCTGCACCCATGCACGGGGTGGTGCACACCCTGTTCTCACATATTCACCGAGTGCAATGATGCTTCCTTCCTGTTGTTCTAAGCTCGTCTCATCTGCTGCTGGTTGTTTGGGCCCCCACGTCACTGTCTGTTGCCTCCGCAACTTCGTCGCCAGTTCATGGACACACATCTAGCCCATCTTTCTTCTCTACTCCAATCACCTGCTAGTTCCACGCTTGTGTCCAGATGATCCTAAGCCTCATTCTCTTGTGTCACCTTGATATTATTGTTTCAGGCGTGTTACCCCCCACTCCACCAGCCAAAGGACAAATGATGTTTCCGAATGAATGATGAATGAATGAAAGCCCCAGATGATAGATAAGGGAGTGTCTTCCCCTTTCTTCCTCTTCTGGAGTCGGCTTTCTCCTTGCTGTGCCCACAGCAGGTGCTCGACTTGCTGAAGAAAGAGAGGAAGGAACAACAGAAAGGCCGGGGAGGGGAGAACAGAGTTCCGGTCAGTAGATGTGAGGTTCTCACTAGAAATAATAAGAAGCACAGCAAGTATTTAAGTGGCGAATACTCCACACATCTCAACAGGTGAACAGTAGCTCTTATTTTAAAACTACGTGGATGTGGGAAAACACATGCCTTCTCTAGTTCTCTTTAGGGACTGTCAGTGAAAATACCTGTAGCATCTATATGCCCATGGGGAAGGGACCTCTTTAAGAAATAGCCCAAGGGGCGCCTGGGTGGCGCAGTCGGTTAAGCGTCCGACTTCAGCCAGGTCACGATCTCGCGGTCCGTGAGTTCGAGCCCCGCGTCGGGCTCTGGGCTGATGGCTCGGAGCCTGGAGCCTGTTTCCGATTCTGTGTCTCCCTCTCTCTCTGCCCCTCCCCCGTTCATGCTCTGTCTCTCTCTGTCCCAAAAATAAATAAACGTTGAAAAAAAAAAAAAAAAGAAATAGCCCAAGAACCAAGTTTCGATACAAGATCTCATGTTGTGTGGTCTAAGTTACAGATGGTGGAGAAGTGAGTTAAAACAGCCAACCCGTTTGTTAAATCATGCTGAATCCTTTTAAATACCAGTTAATGTCATATGTTAACTTGACTGGGCCACAGGGTGCCCGGATATTAGGTTAAATATTTTTCCAGGTGTCTATGCGGGTGTTTCTGGATGAGATAAGCATTTGAATCAGTAGACCAAGTGATAAAAATTGCCCTCCCCATTGTGGGTAGGATTCATCCAACCCATTGAAGGCCTGAATAGAATGAAAGGCGAAGTAAGGGGAAATTAGCTTGGAGCTGGGACAATGGTCTCCTCCTGCCTTTGGACTCAGACTCAGGCTAGAACGACACCATTGGCTCTTCTCCTGGGTCCCAGCTTGCCATCTGCAGATCTTGGGACTTAGCCTCCAGAATCTCATGAGCCAGCTATATGTATGTATATGTCAGACACAGCATAATTCATGGGGGGTTTTGTGTTGCTGTTGGCATTAGTTTTCCAGCTATTATAATGCTAGACTTTTGATTGAGAAAAAGTGCGTGGATGTCCTCCGTGAGGACGTCCTCACGTGTTTTAAACTGAAGAGTTGTTTGTACCAACATCGCATTCCGTGTTCACTGCCCAGGCACTTCTGTCCACATGGTCAAGGTGGCGTCAGGCTGGCAGAGCAAAATCATTGCTATTTGACTTTCAACTGTGAAATTTTGCAGTAATATTATGAGTTGCTCCCCTTAACAATTGTCTGGCTTACAAACTCCCGGGAAGGTGAGAATGATTTAGAGTTTATGGGGAGTAGTGCAGGTTAATCATAAGAACGGGGCTGCTGTGAAGGCCAGGGGGCATTGACAGATTGTGCTCTCTTCTCCTGTTCTGATTTTCCTTATTTTCAGCCTGACATCTTTTTTTTTTTTTTAATAGATTTGTTTGGAGTTTTTGCACATCTACAAAATCCATTTGAAAACCTGATGGGTAGAGAATGGAAATGATTTTATAGTTGGGAAAGATTGTGCACAGATTTTTTTTTTTTTTTTTAAAGCAGGGGCTTCTAATTGTGAATTCACAAAGAGCTACCTTCTTCACGTTAATGAGGTTGCCCAATTTCAGGAGAATTAGTTGAAGCCAAAACATCGGACCCAGAGGTGGAAAGCACATTTCCGTGACATTGTCAGCAGCCTAGAGAGGTCTTCCCAAGGAATTCTCTTCCTTAAATGGCAGCTTGTAATTGGCATTGGGGTTCCAGGCAGTAGAGTGACAGCAGAGGTCAGTCTTGGTAAAAATCCCCCCATTACATGCTGTGGATGCCATTGTCATATAGAGTTCTGATTTTTTTAAAAAAATTAAACAGAAAATTAAATTAGGAAGGGCCAATAATTACTGTATTATTATAGCTCTTGCATACATATTTTTCTCATAGATTTGATAAGGAAAAAAAAGATTTTAAAACGCTAGCCATTATTTGAAGCTTTCCTCCTGAAGGTTTCCCTTGCTCATTGGAATGAGTTGGCCTTTGTCCTTGTCCCTTGTGTTTTGGATAGCCAGTCTTGTCCCAGGGGGAATACGTGGGTGACTAGCACACACAGCCAGAAACCCTAGACTTCTTGTCCACATCTGGCTCAAGAGCCTATGTGGGCTCCCTCTGCCCAGTGTATCCAGTTCCATGTTCGCTTGACCTCCTGATCCTCCCAGACAACCTTCCCTAGCAACCCCGCTGTCATTCTGTACCGATTTCCCCTCTCCATTCCTCGCTGAGTCCCAGCCTCTTGCCCCGTCTGCTCCATTTGGGCCCCGACTTTGTAAGGAGGCCTTCTTCTCACCTTCTCCACCTCTGGAGTTTGGTCTATAGCATTAGTCCTTAATGGTTTCACGCATTCCTTCATTTGTTTGTTTACCCATCAAATGTTTATTAAGCCCCTCATGCATCAGACACTATTCCGGGTGCTGAGGACACACCCAGAGGGGGGGAACAAGTCCCAACCTTGCACGTCCAGTGGACTTAGCTGTTGCCACCCAGGTGGGGAGTAGGAAGTAGGGAGGGGCACACACTATCATGGCCAGGGGCTGCCTTGTTTCGGGGTTTGGCTGGAGCCCTGAGCTCTTCAGGGATGCTTGGGGGGTAAACTTGCAGAGGAAGAACAGGGCAAGGTTGGGCAGGGCCCGGGTCCCTGACTATACTGAAGTTTCATCAGGCTGACCTTGGGCACATGCAGCCTGGTCTATAAAAGGGACACCAGCAGCAGACCAGTTACAGCCTCTTGAAATTACTTGCCTATGAGATGGTGCAGATTTACATGAAAGCCCCGGGAGAAGGACTGGAGGGAAGAACAGACCTCGCGCTCCTTCTCAGTGCATTTTTTAGGAAGAAACCACCGGCAGCATCAGAACAGCAAAAAAGTGGATTTCTGCCAGAGTTTGTGTTTGCGATTTTGTCTAAGTATGAATATGACCATTGCCTCATCCATTCATTCTTTTATCTAATCAATTAATCAATTCTTACCATTTATAGCCACCAAGTAAATGCCTGGGCTAGAGATCCAAATATCAACAGGACCAGTACCGCCGCAATGAGCCTGTGGCCCAGCTGTAGACAGGACGCACAGCATCTGCCAAGAGAGGCTTGTTCGGTGTGCCAGGGCCGGGATGGCTGCGGGGGGGAGGCTTTCCACAAAGACGTGGTGCACCGAAGCAGGGCAGGCTCGGTGAGATGCAGAAGAGGCCACGGGTGCCCGGCGTGGGTGAGGAGAGACGTGAACCTGGCTCTTGCAGATACTATGAGAAGAACCCATGACGCGCGTGAAGGCGTCCTGAGCACCGGCAAGGCGCTGCACGTCCCAAGTGCTACAAGATTCTACAACCAGCACCGCGAGGTCCTTTCTGAAGGAAGCCAGTGACAGCGCCTGGCGTGGTCACGGGCTTGCTGTGCAGACAGTTCCACTGACTTCATCGCATTCAGTTGCAAACCTGCAGTGAGTCAGATATTATTATCTACACTTTATGGACAGTAAGACCGAGGCTTTGTGTGGCTGAGGAACTTACAGAAGGCAACAGAGGCAGAAAACACCGTAACTGGGAGGAACAGCCAGGTCTCCGGGTTCCCACCTAGAGCACGTCCTGGGGGACGATGCTGCCACTTTTGGCTTCTGAACACACCAAAACATACTAAGGGATTTTGTTACTTAAAGGTTCCTTTTGGCTCTGTAGTAAACACAACTCCCTTGGCTCAAAGGGAGATAAATTTCATCAGTTTCAATCACTGGACAAAGAATTCAGGGAGAACCTGAAAACACTAGGCATAGCCTTTGACCCTCAGTGGGGAGGAGGAGGAACACACCTAGAAAATTTTGCATTTGGTTGCTAATTCAAAAAAAAAAAATTAATCTTATTGCCAGGTATCTTTTGAATTAGACATTCAAATAATTTTACTTAGTGCTTAAGGATCGTTTTGCTTAAGAACAAAATGAAATGTAGACGCATGAACATTTTACAAAAGCATAATCATTACATAGCATCAGATTATGTGCCAATTATTTTCATTTCTATGTTATTAAAAGTTTAGGGATGAAATAAGAAAGAGAATGTGAAACCAACGCCCAAACCTTCAGTTTCCGAAATGAGACGTGTAAGTTTTATGTTGGTAAATGCGTACTTTGCGGTGTTTATTAGATCATCTGATTTCTGGGGACATCATTTAGAAGCATCCCATTTGTTGAAACTACGAGTTTTAACACCTTTGTGGGTTGAGGGGCCCCTCATCCTTCTTCATTTTCCCTGCTCTCTTGTCTCTGCGCTGAGTTTTCATCAGCCCCAATGGTACGAGAGCCCAGAGCCCATTTCTGTCATCCTCGAGGTGTTTCCATGGCCCCTCAAAGGGCCCACGCTTTCTTCTGTGCGCCAGATGTAATCTGTCAAAATTCTAACCGGCCTCTTGCTTTGTCTTCTAACGCTGAGCCCCAGTGCTTTGTTTTTCACAGCAACACCAGTACCCGAGAACAATTAATGATGGCAGCTTACTGGTATCAGTTTTGAAATATTTTCTGTTGGTGAGAATCTTTGAGGAAGAGCTAGAAAAGTGCACACACGGACCTTTTCTCCATGAGCCGCAGAACCAGAATTGGCCTTTTGATAAATGCTTTCTGGTAGTTGTCTTCAAGGAGCTAATTTTTCAAGCTAAGAGAGAGAGTGAGAGAGGGAGAGAGAGAGAGAGAGAAAGGGAGACAGGCAGGAAAAGAGATTTCTAATTTTTTAGGTAACTAATGACTTAAATGGAGGAAAACATAATTTCGTGAATGTATTTTGGCACATATTAAACCATATCTGCTTGGTTCTGGGATAAAGTAGCAGAGGTATTTTCGTTTGGAGAATTGGATTATTTTTGAATTCTACTTATTATACTAAATTGAATACCATATTATGAAATCCATTTCAACTTTTATGGACATCCCTGCCTCCTCCAGGGGCTTCTTCAGGCATTTGGTTTATTGGGGAAGAGTCATTTATTCCCTGCAACGATGCCCACGGTGCTGGCACATTACAGCAAAGAAAATAAGCCACAAAATTCTCGTTCTTATTGTGGAATAGTCTCAACTTACATGATTTTCTTAAAATAATGGAAAATGTTAGAATATGACATCCCAGGGAAGGGTAGAGGATTCTTGCATATCTAATCAAAATGTTATCACCCCTGAAACATATTTGTAATATGACCTTTGTCAGCTGCTTCACAGCGGAGAAATCCTTTCAAAGAGGCAAAGTTTCCAACGAAGCATCACAGGCTGGAAGAAATTCTCGGAAAAGAAATTGCATTTTCAACAAGAGAGCCTCCCCGGCCGAGTCTGCACTCCGGAGATCGCCAGGGCCCTCTTGCTGTTGTCTTAAACTGTCAAAGTTTGGCTCCTTTTGGATTTTTGAACCATTCAAAAAAGATACTTTCATAAACAGTTTCATAAATGACAGCATATCTAATTCCTTGGCTTTTGAACACCGAGCTGAGTACAGCACAGGGAGCCGACTGAGAATTGCTCCTGAAGCCATAAAGCAATCTAGGAGCTAAGTTGCCAAGCTGTTGACATAGGCAGTGGAGATGGAAATTCTCTAGTAGCGTGCTAGACCCTCCCCCTGCGCTCCGCTTGGCCTGACGCTGGCTGATTGGCGCAGTATATCTTGATGTTAGTATCCCATTTCAGAAATGTTCTGACATTATCTATTTGGAAGTTTGAAAAATAGTATGAAACTCCCAGCGCATCTGAGCACACATTTCAACACGGCAATCGTAATACCCATCTCCACTGATGCAAGATGCAGGCTTGGACCCAATTCCAACAGCTTCATTTCTAAGTCGATGGGAATCTGAACATCTTGCTGTGGGTAAGAAAATTAGGAGAGGCAAGCTTCCTTCCTGCCGCCACCCCATCCCGCCATCAGCCACCTCCGGGTGCTCGGCAGGCACAGGGCATCGGCTGTAGAATATGAAAGAAGAAGGCAACAATCAGGAAGGATGAGTCGGACAAGAGTTTTGAGAACAGAACTGAAAGGAAAGGAGACAACGCAGGATGTGGCGGAATACGGGTGTGGGCATTACCCGTGGCCACGCGGCTCTGCAAGAAAGCAGAAATGGCTGCAAATTCGTTTACTTGTGAAAAGATTCATGTTCGGTTCACAAATGGCGACGCGCGTTGAATCGGAAGTGGGCTTTCACATTCCGATTGCCTGGAGGTTCTAGTCATCTAGGAGCCTGTCGTAGTCTAGAATTAGCCCACGGACTCTCTAGCAGGGGGCGGCCAGAAAAACCGAAGACTAATGATTCCAAAATCACCTTTAATTTCAAATTTAGACTTCTTCCGATTTATTTTTATCACACAAGCAGGGGTGGATGCCACAGCAAATGCTCAGTTACAATTTGTAGCTTGCTAATAATCAGGTTATATTTTCCCAATCATCGACATTCTCAAGCACCGCAAATGAAAATGAGATTTGCAAGAGGAGACGTGCTCGGGAAAGTCACCTCCCCTATTTCCTTCCCAGACCAAGAAAGACAAGTTTTTAATCAGCAGTCAACTCTACAGTCTTTGGAGTTGGTTTAAACTAAGTCAGCAACTCTGATTCTTTTATTTGAAGAACAAATAGTAGCATGAAATTCCTAAGCTCTAGAAATACACCATCATAACTTGCCACCAAAAGATTTTAAATTCCTCAATTCAAAAATGCTAACACAGAGCCTTTTCTCTGTCTCTCTGTCTTTCTCACTCACTTGCTCCCTCCCTCCCTCCTCTCTCTCTCTCTCTCCTCTTTCTTCTTCCCCTGTCCCTGCCCCAATCCTATATGCGGAGGAAGTGGGAATATTCTTAATATGCATCTTAATGCATTCTTAATATGTATCAAATATAACTTACTCGACACAAGTAAGTCCTGCTCTGTCCTTTCCTGGCTGAATCACTTTGGACAAGTAACTTGACCCTTTAAGCCCTCAATTTCCTCACCTATAAAATGGGCGTACTGATACTTCACAAACCTGCAGGTTTTTAAAAGGATACACATGTAAAAACAAGGAGCACAGTGTCCAGGGGACAGTTGCATTGCTCAAGACTCTTGGTAACGAATGCCAGAAGCCGAAGTCAGACTTGCTCATTCAAACAAAAGAACTGACTGCCACACGGATATGAGAAGCCCATAGGGACCACCTTCGGATCTAGCTGGATCCAGGGGCTCCACAGTGGAGGCTCTGTCATTTCTCCCTACTCCGTGGATCCCCTCCCAGCAAAGATGGCCATGACCCAGAGTCACATTGTGTCTGCTCGGTGACCCAGCAGGAGCTAACTGAACGTGCACCCAGGCAAGAGGCTGATGGGTCTAGCATGGCGACTGAGGGAAGATCTGCCACGCACAAAGGAAGTAGAGCTTGCAGGCAAGAGCCATGAATGTCCTCTGTGAACCACAGGAAATGCAGTTCTCACTCTCCAACTGCTTCTACAAGTAAAAGACGCGGTGAACCTGGTGTAAGCATTCCAATCCTCATTGCTGTGTGACTTTGCCAAGTTACTCAACCACTCTGTTTCCTCAATTGTAAAACTGCGATCATGATGTTGCCTACCTCGCATGTGGTTGTGAAAATTCAAAAAGCTGATGGAGCATCGAGCCCTCAGCACAAGGCCTGCCACTTAATAAACAATGGATATATTTTTTTTTTTTGCTATTTTTATTACTAATTTCTACGAGTCCTATCTTTCTAGTGCCTGAGTAACTCAATGAATCTCCAATAAATGTGCTCGTTATGATTAATCCTTGGGGAACCTGGCGGGCTCAGTCGGTTAAGCATCTGACTTCAGCTCAGGTCATGATCTCACAGTTTGTGACTTCAAGCCCCGTGTCGGGCTATGTGTGGACAGCTCAGAGCCTGGAGCCTGCTTTCGATTCTGTGTCTCTGTCTCTCTCCACCCCTCCCCCATTCGTGCTGACTCTCTGTCTCTCAAAAATAAATAAACAAACGTTAAAAAATTTTTTAAAAAGGTTAATCCTTAAGACAAAGAAATGAGGTGCAGGTTTGGCCATGCTTTGCTTGGCCTTGGAGGGGGGAGTCCAGCTCTAGGAGAGTGTCCTGAGCCAGCACCAAGTTGTCTCTGCCGTCCAGCTCCATGAAACAGGTCCCCTTGTTCACGGACGTGGTAGAAGTCTCCACTGCACAGAGTCACGTCCACAGGGGACTGGGGGAGATGGGGCTGCCAGATGCAGAGAGCCGCCCCCTGCTGGCTCGCCACCCCCTCCACAAGCCTCTGGTGATGAATGGGTGTGAAGACTGAAGAGGCAGCACGTGAGTCCATGCTGCAGAGCCTGGGCCTGGCACACAGTAGGCGCTCCATCACTGTGAGCAGGTACAGCACAAGTTGGTGGCTCCATACCTCGCGGTAATCTTGCCCTTACCATCCCCCTTCCTTCCTTGCCCCGCCTGTTCTCCTGGCCACAGGGGTGCACGTGACTGGCTCATTCCTCTGGCCACCGTGATTGGTCCAGAGTTCGGTGTACTTACGCGTGCTGGGCCAATCAGAGCCCTTCTCTGGGATTGCCGCCCCCCCCCCCCCCCCCCAGGGGAAGCTGGAGATAGAACTTGTTTCAACTCTGGGGAGGCAGTGTTGAAAGGACTTAATGCTGAGGTCATGGGGGAGGGACATGGGTCATGCCTCTCCTCCCTCCCCACCAGGAGTGAGATCTCTGTCCTCTTTGTGTCCAGAGGCCTCCTGGACCAAGGAGGGCCTCGTGTCCAGTGGCTGCGAGTGAGACAGATGGAGGGACTGCCCGGACCTCACTCGGCCACGCCTGCCTCTGCAGATCAAAGTGAGTTATCTCTGCGAACAGTCAGATAATTGAGTGATCAGACAGACAGCCACCACCCCATCCTCACCACCAGTTTTGCTGCTCGCATGGTGATCGTTCCTCTCACTTTGCCTCATCTTATTTTAAATCAATGGCTCAGTGCACTAGGGCTAGATTGAGGAAGTGTCCCTTAGAGAGAATACAACCGCTGTTTCTTTTTCAGATTAATATTTTTGGAGGCTGAGACAGAACGTTTGGTATGGCTGCTTTTCCTGCCTTGATTTTCGTGTGTAGTTTCCCAGGCAGAGGCAAATGAGGAAAAATCACAACCTCAGCATCAAAACCCCCATGTCTTCTGCTTTAATTTCCAAGTCACAAAAATGCAGGCACTTCTGGCTCATCCCAGAAGGACAGAGGAGGGGGGAGACGCCTTCCTCCTGGCGGCCCAGGTGCACACTCCCCAGAACTTCACACTACTTAAAAGATTTTGCCCAAACTGCCAACAACGTGTTACAAACAAAGCCCTTCCTGAAAATGGATCAAAAACACTTTGTAATAAGTGTAGGAGCTGCTTTCAAAAGGGCCAACGTCTAACAAAATCCCCAGTCCTGAGTGATCAACGCTCAAATAGCCCAACACAGTTTGAGACAACCTCCCCCAAAGCTTCTGCACTTGAAGAAGTCGTTCTCTAAGCCAATCTATCCACACACGTGCGCATCTGAAGAGTCGACTTTCACTCACTTGTTTGCATGTATTATATACATTGCCTGGGTATTCAGTTATCTGGTTGCCCTATTTTGACCGAACTCTGGGTGCCTTTGGCCCTGATGCCCCCCACCTTCCTCCTCCACTCCTCCAGAATGTGCCCCACCCCCCATCACTGGCTGGCTATACCACCCAGATCCTAGGTGCAGGCTCTTGGCTTCGACCCTTACAGGAACACTGGGGCTGGGAAAATCAATCGTGTTAATCGGTAAAACTCTCCGCTGGAGATGCTATCCTAAAAGAAAACCACATGTAAAACACTTAAAGAAGGGAGCTCTGTAACATGTTTCTTTTGTTATACGACCCTCACACGTTTGTCCGGAGTTTGGGGCTTTCAAACCACATAAGGTTTTATGTGATCATTATAAAATCCCTTCTTTTCCCAAAGGCAGGGTAGTAAGGATTAAGTTTGACTACTGAAGACAGCTTTGTTGTAAATGGTCTCTAACGTCACAAAAGTAGCTTGGAAAGAAAGGCTTATTAAACAAATTCTTGGGTTGTGAATCATTGGAAGCAATCACATGGCATGTTCATTTGTTTAACCTGAAAGGTATCCATTTGGATGTTTAAAGAAATGATGCAAATTAACATTGTTCCCAGTGCCCACAAGAAAGCTGGCCAATCTTAGAGGACATTCAAGGAGGTCCCTTGGAGAAGTCAGAGTGGCAACGAGCATATACTCCTTTGGTTTTCCATTTCTTTTGCAAAAAGTCATTCATGGGAAGCTGTGTCCAGAGAAGATGGGATATGATTTATTAATCTACAGATGGGAAACCCCAAAGAAACTTTGTCCACCTAGTCCAACGCTGTCATCCGACAGAGCAGTCAGGTGGATTGCACAGTGAGAGGCTGGCAGGGCTGCACCCCAAATATCCTGACCTTGCGTCCCTTACACACCAAGCTGTTCCCCAGACTGGGGCTATCCTTGTGTTGCTTCAATGACAGGACGTGTTCGTAGGTGAGGATGCTGGTGTAATGGGACATAGGAATGAGGCCTAGGGCAGTTTTCGAGGAAATGCTTTGAGCTTTTGGAAATTATCATTAAGAGGAGAAGAATTTACCAGCAAGTAAGTGTTGAGAGTGTGGATTTCAGTTCTGTTCGCTGGAGAGTCTTAAATGTCATGTTCTGGAGTCTCAGCCTTTGGCAGGGCCAGTCCTTGGCAGGAGGGGTGGCTTCCCTCTAACCCCCCTTGGTTCTAAGACCCCTACATGGCTCCTGACCTGATGCCCCTTGTGAAGGCAGCTGCAGTGTCTCTCAACCTCCCTGAAGGGTAACTGAGTCCCACCAGGAGAGCCTGGTGTTTGCATCCCCCTGGATGCTGCATTCTCCTCTGTCTCTCTGGCCTACCCCTCCCCAAATCCACATCATCTCTCTAAGAGGGCCTTAGGTTGCCTGTGATGACCTTTCTTTCCGTGCGTGGGAATCAGAGATGCTAATACCAGCTAAGTCTCGTTTTACTAACAGCTTACGGAATCATATTATTATACTGTTTAGATAAAAAGAAGAGTAGAATTTATTTATTGTTACAAAATTACATCACAGTACACTTGCTAGGATACCAGAAGATATCCTGGTCCATTTCGGTGTTATTTTCCCTTTTCATTTCTGTTGGGATCCTAGTTCTGAGTGTATAGACTGTAATAGACTATAAGAAGACAGGCATATCGTTGTCGATGTTTGTTGCGCGTACCTGCACGCGCCACAAAGAGTGGGTCATTATAAAAATCCTTTACACATGATAGCATTGAGGAGTAGAGAATTTGAGTAAATTTCCTAAAGTTTCACAGTGAGCCAACAGAGAAGACCAGAACAAATGGCAAAGGTGTTTCATTTCTCCTGTCTTCCTAGTTTTAGTGCCTGTGGCTGCCTGGAGCAGGATGGAGAAGGATTCTGAGGCTGAGTCTAGTCTCACCAGAAAAAAAGTAACTTAATCACCAACGTGTACTCCGGGGCCCAGGCCAGTTATTTTGAACGTGTCCCAGCTGAGGCGTGGCCCCGCATGGGGGGCTTGAGAGAATCCACCATGCATCTATAGTCACTGGGGTTGATCATAAAGCAACCTTTCTTTAGGTTCTTTGAACAAATTTTTATTGACAACGTTGATATGTCGAGTCACTCAAGTCACAAATGTCCCAGTAGAGGAGTTGTACATACGGGGAGAGTGAAGATTTCTTTCCCATTAAGAAAACGGAACCTAAGGGGCCCATAGATGACTTAGAACGTGTGGTCCTGAGATGGGACCAATGGGTGTGTGACCTCCCTCAAGCTTTGGGGAAGACTCCCAGGGGACCTTATGCCCATCAAGCTGGATACAATGGGTCTATACTGCTTCCTGGGGATGTCATAAAAAGTACCAAAAACTGAGTGTCTGGAAACAGCACACATCTATTGTCTGAAATCAATGTGTGCAGAGGGCTGTGCTCCCACTGAAGGCTCCAGGGCTGGGTGCTGTCCGTGCCTCTCTTGTCCTGGGTTCTCCTTGGCTCCTGGATGTACCACTTTGCACCCTCCCCCTTCACACAGTTCTCCTTGAGTCTCTGTCTTCACCTGGCCTTCTGCTTGCAAGGACACCAGTGGTATGGCATTAGGACCCATTTTAACTTGTTACCTCTGTAAAGATTCTATCTCCAAATAGGGTCACATTCTGAGTACTGGGGTTGGGACGCCAACATATTTTTCTGGGAGAACACAATTCAACCATAATAACGTCCACAGAGCACCAAGTAGCGCCGGCACCCATGTGCTCACTGACTAGCACCTGAGCCTGGCCTGGCTGCTACGGAGCCTGTGTCTAGGTCATGGCGACCTTCAGGACCCGAGGGGCCCTGCAAGGCCACCTCCGACCACAGGTAATAGAGACATCCCAGGCCCCTCTGCTCGCTCATCGACCCGGATGGTGCCCGGAGTCCTGCCTGTCCCTGCCCTCCGGGAGGCCCAGGCAGGCAGCCCGCGCTCCGGGCCCCTGCCCCGCAGAGCTGAGTTGGCAACACGGCCACTGAGCACTTGGCGCCGCGGACCGCAAGCACCAGGGGACGCGGAGCTTATGGTGGTGGCTAAACTGAGGCACGGAGCGCTGTGGGGCGGGAGCGCGGGATCTGAGCGGCCACGCAGGGGAGGCCGGTCGGCGGCGGGCGGGAGGGCCCTTGCGGGGCGGCGCCGAGAGGCCAGCGAGGCTGCGCAGAGCGGGGTCAGCCCAGGCTCCGCCGCACTGGGCATGCTCCGACCCCCGCGGCAGTCCGCAGACAGGGGGCGGGCGTCCGCTCTCCGCCCCGGCCCCGCCCTGCCTTCTAGGCCCCGCCCCCGCGCCTCGGCCTCCACCCCCGCTCCCCGCACTTCCCGGCGCCCCCCTCTCTGGGCCCCGCCCCCGCGCCCGTGGCTCCGCTCTTCCTGACCAAGCTTCCGTCACGTCCAGGCCCCGCCCACTGTGGCCCCGCCCCCGCCCCGGCTCCGCCCCCCGCGCCCCGGACGTGCCTGGGCAGCCGGTGGTTCTCCAGCACTTGGCCACCCTGTGCTCGCAGCTGCTCGTGGTCGGCGCCCTGGTGACGCGGTGAGTGTCTGGGTTGCTGCCCTCCCGCCAAAGTCGGGGCCTGTCTTAGGCTGAGCAGTGGTCTGAAGCCTGTGGTTCTATGGGCACCCTCTCCTCGCCATAGGCGAGGGGCCTGCCCTGATCCCACCCTCTCTGCACAGGCCCCAGGTGTGCGCACGTGTGCCCAGGTGTACCCAGGTGTGCCCAGGTGCGGCCCTCCTTCCCCACGTCTGGAGTTCCTGGACCAAGTTGCTCTGTGGTGATAGCGGCCCGTTGTGGCCTCCCCTGCCATGCCTGTAGTTGGCCAACATCTTCGACGCTCTCCCTGCCCACTCCCCCGCCCTGCACTACTGACCAGCGCCTGGGGGCCGCCGCTTGCCTTCTGTTCCCAGGAAGCTTCCAGAGGCCTCTACTCCGGCCCTTCCTTGCAGCAAGCCTTTAGCATACTCTTTGTGCAGAATTCCACATTTGCTGCACCGTGTTTTAAGACAGTGCCAGAGAAGAGCAAGTTCTGGGGTCCTCATTTTCATGGCTGGTGTGTGTATACATTTCGCCCTAATTGCCTCCGCAAACACTTAGAGTAAATAAGTGGAGTTTGAGAGCCATTTACACTGGGCACCATAATTCCCAAGTCAGTGACAATACAGTAGAGCAGTGTTCTAACCCACGTATTCCCCGCTCCCTTTCTGGGCCCATCATTTACTGAGATCTCAGAATGGTCTTCCCTATCAAGGCCTCTGCTCAGTACTTGGCTTTCTATCTTGGAAGCACATTTTGTATGCTCAAACACAGCGTTTGCTTGGTTGGGTGGACAGTCATCAGGGCAGAGGGAGGCTGCTTTGCCCAGGGAGGGGTCACTTCAGCTGTTTGTGGCAGAGCACGAAGCTGTTGAACATGGGGAGCTAGGAATCGGACTGGTTACTTACATTAAGAACCTGTAAATGTCTGCGTCAGGCCCTTCTCTCCATCTCCCCAAGATAGATGATGAAGAGACAGTTTTGTTCTTTCCCTGAGTCCTTCAATGGATAACACACGGCATAAAAAAAGGGTGTAAAAGCATTAGAAAAGGACATAAAAACGAAAGCATGCTGGGGGTAAAGCAATTTTAAGGAAACAGTGTCAGAGTTCTCCTCTCCATTCCTGGCTGCCCCCCCCAGCGGGGAGTTCATATTGTGTTAACTCAGACACTGTTGTCCTGGAGGCCACAGCAAGTGCACACCTGCAAAGGTCCAGAGTCTACAGGTAGTGGAGAGTTGGCCTCGCTCTACAGGTGCTTGATTTCTTCCCAGGTTCTTGTCTTGAGTTAGAATTTGAATAGTAGAGTACAGTATGGGGGCTGGATGAACCGGGCCTCAAGTACAGAGCTATAGAAAGGCACCTTTTCTTCATGAATGTTCTTTTCACTAAAACAAATCTGTGGGCGCCTCGGTGGCTCAGTCAGTTAAGCATCCAACTCCTGATCTCAGCTCAGGTCTTGATCTCGGGGTCATGAGTTCAAGCCCCACATTGGTCTCCATGCTGGGCATGAAGCCTACTTAAAACAGAAAACAAATCTGTGTTATAAGAGCTAGATTTTAGTACTATTAAACTCTGCTCTGGACACTGTTGAACACTGATGGAGAGGGAAGTTTAAAGAAGTAATGCACTAGGCGTGGACATGTTGGAAAGATCTCACTCTTGTTCAGTGGAGATTCTCAGACCTTTCTTTTCTCCTGTGTTTTGATCTCGTGTGGCTCTCGGTCGAGCCTCACTTGGGCCCTCCACTCAGGCCTCCTGTCCCCACTTGCCTTTCCTGGTGCACAAGTGAGGTCCTGGGCTGGCCGTGCAGGGGAGGAGGGCAGTGGGGCCTGAGGAAGAAGGGGGCCTCCCTGGCAGTCTCTGCTCTTGCTGTCCCAGGAACCCAGTGTGCTCCTTGGTGTTGTTCCATAAAGGAAACTTACTAAATTGTCTTCATTTTTCTTATTTCGCAGAGGACACTTAGAAGCCAGGGACTCAAACCACCAACACGGCTCTATTCCAGCTCCCTGCTTGGGGTCTCAAGGCCCTTTTCAGTTTATAGTATAGTCTCTTTGATAGAAAATCATGGAAGCAAGACAGTATTTTCTGAATTCTCTTTTCCTGTGGTCATCTGTTACCCTTATTATCAGGTGTGTTTTCATACTTCTCTCTGACTTTATCTAACTGCATAAAATTCCTCTTGTGGGTCAACTTTCCCTGGGGGTTTTGACTTCCTGTCACGTCTCTGGTCACTCCAGACACCTACATTGGGCTCCAGGTCTCTGAAAGGCCCTGAGCTCATTCGGCTACTGTCTTAGGCCCCCTGAGCCTCTTTTCTGGGAGGGGTAGCTTCTTTTTTTGTTGTTAAAAATTTTTTTTTTTAATGTTTATTTATTTTTGAGAGAGAGAGTGTGTGAGCAGGGAAAGGGCAGAGAGAGAGGGAGACACAGAGTCTGAAGCAGGCTCCAGGCTCCAAGTTGTCAGCACAGAGCCCGACCCGGGGCTCAAACTCACAGACTGCGAGATCATGACCTGAGCCGAAGTCAGCCGCTCAACCGACTGAGCCACCCAGGCACCCCTGTGATGGGTAGCTTCTGATACAGGTGCTTAGGTCTTATCTCAGAATGTTATTTATACAAGCCTGAAACTTAAAAATCGGAGACATACAAACCATAACATTCCCATTGGGTGAGAGTGGATTCCCTGTCATCCTTTCACATGTACTCATGATGAGCGAACAAACCCAACAGCACCCGTTCCTGGTTTAAAGTAAAAGTATGTGTGGGGGAGGGGCCTGAGCTGTGCAGGAGGGGCTGGTTTTCCCTTGGTTCACAGGATGCATTTCCCCTCCTGTTAGTTCTGGAGGCCTGTCTTGGGCAAAGGTAGGTGAAAGTTGTAGACTGTTGGGAGACAGAATACTGCCAGATGGGTGTCCTGTGGCATTAGGGTAACCGGTACGTCTTTGCTGGTCAGTGGAAAGAGTCGTTTCCTTTGGGTGTAGAAAATTTAACAATAATAAAGAGCTTAGAGAGGGCTGCAAGGTTTTGGGAAAACCGTATAGTGAATATATGGAATATAGTGAATGACTTATTCCTTTAAATAGCAATTGAAGTGAATTGTCTAAGAACAGGAATAAATTGTTTCGTGACCTTTTGTAACCTTTGAAGGAACCCAAGTGGTTTTGGCAGATGTGGCCTACGTGTAAATCGGTCACAGTGTCTTGCCAAAGTGCTCAGAATCCCTGGCGGGGAAGCCAGTCTGTGGCAGTCACGCTCCTGATGTCTGCCTTAGCGAAATAACTAACTAAATAGGCAGCCCCAGGAGCCACTGACACAGCAGTGACACCCTTGGCTATGTGTTAAACGCTGAAACTTGTTTTTGACACCACAAGTTGTTTTCAATCCGATTGGGGGCTTGGAGGAGTGGGGGTCTCCAGGGAGGCAGGCCTCATGTCTCCATCCCCCCGGCCCCAACCTGGAGTAGACTTTTGGCTTTTGATGCAGCTGTGGTAAAACCAGTTAAAAGTTCTATAGAAACATTTCCTGGCAGTTAAATTTGTTGTCGTCTGTGTGGAACCACGAAAGGGATTGTGAGCGAGTTATAAATGCCTCATATGTTCGCTCTACTACTTTGAAAATTGTCTTGTTAGAATAATTTCCTACCCGTAGCACTTGTGAAGTCAGCAGAGTATCCAGCCCGAGCTCTATTGCCCATTCCCAGAAGTCTGGGGGTGAAGCTGAACGTGCGGTCCGCCAATGGCACCACTCGTAAAAGCAGGCACTTGTTAAATCTATTTGTTTTTATTATAGACATCGATCTGCCAGTCGCAATAATGCATTTATGGACATTTTTCTGCAAGCACAGCGCTGGTGGCAGTTTTTACTGACAAATTGAGTCATATGGATAGTAGTTTAGAAAACTCTCACCTTATTGATAGATTAGGCACTTCCAGCACTGGGTGTTGAGAGGTATCTAGATGGGCGTAGAGAGGGAATTGAATCTTGGGGCAAGATATGGGATGGGACATTTAACTGTTGAAATTTAGTAAGTAACTAGTTATTTCTCATTTGTTTTTAAATTGTTAGCTACAGTTTACCCCCCAGTCAAAAGGACTAAAAGTTGGGACCCAAGGTGTTACCTTCAGATTTTGACCTGCTTGTTTGGGATCGTTGGTAAGAGCCACCACTGGAACGCATTGCTGTCCTTGTAGTGGGATATCCATGTGTCGTAGGTACAGTGTTCTCAAAAGGGGCTCTGAGTCCTATTGGTATCAGGATTACCAAGGGTGCTAGTTACAAAAGGCAGATTGTAGGCTTCCTTGTCAGACCTACGAGATCAGCACCTGGGGACCTGTGTCTTTGCAAGCTTCCCAGGGAATTCTAGGGACCCCAATGTTCCAAGCATCTCTTGGGAAATCTTTAGGATGGCTGAGAAGTAGTGCTCGCCAGCCCAGACAAGCTCTGGAGTTCCTCTTCCAGATGGATCCATTCGCAGCCAGCATTGTCGTCAGTTGCCCGTGCTTATGGATCTGTGTATGGTTTTGTAACTCCTCAGAGACATGTGAATCTCTTCAAATTGCAAACCCAACATGTTATCATAGTGTTATAGTTTTCGGTCTTGTGGTTATGACAGAAGATGCAGATGTTACCAAAACTTTGGCATTAGTTTTACAAACAAATGTTAAGCATGGACAGCCATATTATATTTCACTCCTATCTTTTCCTTTGAATGGCTGGCATTGCTTTTCTCCTCTCTGGGTAGAAGCGTGTTCATGGTCTCAGATGAGGGCTGACTTTCAAACGCACAACTGAATGTATTTTTGTAGAACAGAGTTGAGTTTTTATTCAGGAAGTGCCAGAGTTGTGTTGGGGAGAAAAATGGGAGGGATTTGGGTGGTGCCATTTACTAGTAGGGTGACTTTAAGAAACTTTGAAAACCCAAGCTGCCTCCTCCTGTGTCTGATGGTGATGATCATGCTTATTGTGTCTACTTGGGTGAGTGTAAGCACATGAAATAATAAAGTATGAAGCACTGCCTGGGTAGAAGTCTTAACTTGGAACCACAGTCTCATAGAAGGATGAGATTCTACCTAGAAAAGTGGGGAGGAACAAACCGGAAATCCTACTTTCCCTCCAGCCCAATAACATCCTGGTTTTATAGATTTACACATAACCCAAGCCCCCATTTGGGGAGGCAAGCACAGGGTTAAGTGTGCAGCCTCTGGTAACAAGCCTGCTTGTCTGGATCTGGATCTACTAGTTATATGACCTTGAGTAGAGTTACTTAACTTTTCTGATCCTTAGTCTCCCCCAACATAGGGAAGATGACACTACCATTCAGAGGGCTGTTGTTGGCTATTGGGAGGGAATTGTATTTACAGATCACACCAGGCCCTGGTGAGCCCAGGAATAGCCGACCTTTGTTAGCTCAGAGCCACCGACCTGTTTTCAGGAGGAGGCAGGACTAGCGATGGAGTCCAGTGTCCCATCTCCTGTGTGTCTGTAATTCCAGGCGGTCATGGACTTGTGTTTGGTCTGGAGGATGATGTAGCTCAGTGCTAATTTGCCGGGTTTCTAAAATTCTTTCTCTAAGGAGCTGGTTTCCCTTGCTGCCAGTTTGGTTTTTCACAGTGGACATTATCAACAGCTGCTCAAGTGCTTGCTGTCAAGGTGCTCCCCACTCAGGTGTGATCTGTGAGTGCTCAGGTGTGCGGTGCCCATGGCAGGCTCGTGCTGCGTGGGTAGAGAGCAGGCCAGTGGACCCTGCCAGTCTCTGGCAGCCCTAGGAGGCTTGACAGTAAGCATCTGTTAAATGGAAAGAACCTCCTGAAGGGCCACACACAGAATCGGACACTGGCAGTGGTCAGGAGCCATCAGGGTCCCCAGCATATGTGACCGCTCATACTGTGGTAGTGATGGGTAAGGCGATGGGTTAGGTCAGTTTTGTCAAAAATAAAAAATCCACAATAATTTGTGTGGGTGGAAATGGGCCATATTTAGGGGTGTCTTTTTCCCGTCCTATCATGGGTCAGCCTAGTAGAGTCAGTCCAGTTCCAGAAGAATCTGGACAGTGCGAGAATGATAGTATTGCTGATAATAGCATTTATTGAAGGCTCACTGTGCTGGTTGATTTACGTAGGTAGATCGGCTTCTCATATCTTCAGGATCACTGGGTGACCCAGACACCGTTAGTTTCTTTATTTTGTGTATGAGGAGACTGGCTCCTGGAGAGGCCGAGGGGCCTGTACAAGGCACACGGGCATAGGAGCGGGGTTCTGTGTTAGCCCATTGGTTGTGTCATGATGCCTCTGCAGGGGTGAAGCAGAGAAATGGGTACAAGTCCTTTTAGAGGCAAGATGTAGCAGACATAAATCCACACCTGTATGTTCTTGCGTGTATTTTTTGAAGGCCAGTGTGACTAAGCATTATCCTTCACATTGTGGGAAAAACAGCGCTCTCAAGTCTGTGCCTGCTTGCCGTGCTCACGACACCTCCCAGCACACAAGCCACTTGTACGGGGCTGACAAGACCCTACCTGTGTGTGCTCTGCCACTTACTGAAGACGCAGGTGTACCCCGCGTCCCTCCTTTGAGCATAGGACCAGTGTGCAGGTGCCGGAGAAAGGAGAGGAGCGCCGTGGGCGCCAGGCTATGTTCGAGGACTTCAGCCACTCTCATTACCGAGTCCCGATGGGCCACGGACTTGCTCCCGATTCCAGCCGTAAGGGCGGATGAAGCACTTGTGCATAGACTTGCGGCCCAGTGGTGGCACGCGTGGACTCATGGATGTAGATGGATGTGCGAGCAGTCTGGCTGGAGTAGGGGTGGGAGTCGGGGCCAGAAAGGGGGCCGAAAGTTAGCGCCAGGCCAGCCAGGAAGGGGACTGTTCTCTCTGACCCTTGGCCTTGGGAGCTTTGTGAGTGGGGGACCACTGCGGTCACCAACAGGGACGACAGGGAGGGAGGAGGAGAGGAGGTCCGGGTGGCGGGCGACCTCTGTTGGCAGGCGGCACGCAGGGAATCGCTAGGGACACGCGCGGCATGCGGGGAGGTGGTACTGTCACGCACCTCACGTGCGGAAGCGGTACGGCCGCGTGGGGAGGTGGCACGACCGTGCGTGCGGCAGGCTGGGAAGCGGTACGGTCGCACGCAGCACGTCGGGAGGCGGTACGGCCAAGTGGGGAGGTGGTGCAGTCGCGCGTGCGGCATGCTGGGAAGCGGTACGGTCACGTGGGAAGGCGGTACGGCCACGCGCCGCACGCCGGGAAGCGGTACGGTCACTCACGTCGCGGGCGGAAGCGGTACGGTCACACGTGGCGTGTCAGAGTGGGGGTGGGGACAGCGTGTGGGAAGCCGAGGGGGCCTGGAGGGCTTGCTGGCAGAGTGCGGGGCGCCGAGGGAGTTGGGTGCAGTTTGGAGGTGGAAGGTGACTGTGTTTAGAAGCTGTGTTTCTAAACGGGGAAGGGAAACACGGGGTGTGTGTGCTTTTTATTCACGGAAAGGCAGGCCTTGGGGAAGTCAGAGAAACGATCTGGCTTTCGCAGGGTACATAACCCGTTTCTGTCATGGCCGCCTGGGGTTGGGGGGGGGGGTGGCTGCCTGCCCTCCTGTCACCTGGCTCGGGCAGGGCTGAGGAGGCCTCGCGAGCGGCGCTCGCACCCCTGCCCGCTCTCCGTTGGTGGGGGGAGGGGGGCGGCTGTGCTTTCCTGCAAGCGCTCGTGGGGTCTTTCAACACAACCGCCAAGTTCGGGGTGTGCAGTCCCTTCAGGATACACGTTGAAAGGGAAACGCGTGCCCAGTCCCCTTAGGTCGAGACCACCCGGCCGACGTCAGCGTGTGCACCTCCCTGCGCCCCCGTGCGGGTCACTGCTGGGGCTTCTGGCGGCCTGTCCACCCCGCGTCGCTGTTTCAGGCTCTGGGAGTGCTTCTGGGCGCACCCGGGGGTCAGGGTGGGCCTGCGTGGGGGCGGGAAGTGCTTGGAGAAGGCCCCCCGTGGGAGAGTGACCTGTGAGGGGGACTTGGACCAGGAGAAGCCGGCGGCCTGGCGGAGGAGGCCTGGGCAGAGCACCCAGGAGGGTCCTGGGTGGTCACCGGGTGGCGTGTGGGAAGGACAGACGGAAAGGTGCCAGTGATTCAGACGGAGTCAAGGGTGACGCGTGTTGGGCCTCCCGGCTGCCCTGGCCCTTGGACGCCCCACAGGGTGGCCAAGGTCCCGAGATACGGCGCTTCCAAGTCTCCGGGTCCTGAACTTGTCCTAGTTAAGAAATGACATCAGCGGGGGGCCGGGAGAGGAGGTGGGTGGGGGTCCTCTGCACGGGGCCTCGCCCGAATCCTCTCCTGTGTCTGCAGCCACTCTCGTCAGTAAGGCTTTTCACACTCAGTGGAAGTTCCTGGAATAATGGGCAAAGGGAAGAAATGATGTATTTTCAAAAGTTACTGAGTTTAGGTACCTATCCCAAGAAAAGCCCATGTGTGCTATTCTTTATTGTGCAGAAAAATTTGTTTCTGTCACCATTGTGTTATCGTCAGATTAAGCTGTCGAGTCAGATGGATGCGGTGCATTCTGCCGGCATGTTTGCCGATCACCACCTTCTGCACCCACCCCGGCCCATCCGTCTCTCGCGCTGGCGGGGTCCGGCCCCCACTGGGTCAACAGGGAGTTTGTGGGGGGGGGGCGCTCCTCTCACGCTGCTTTTGGAATTTGTTCCGAGAACAGCCAGACCAAGTACGTAGGTTCTAAAATTGAAGTAGTGTTCTTAATATTCAACATTATCCGTCATTCTGGCCACAATCAGCCACCGTAAAGGTGTTCTGCCCACCAGCAGGGCAGGCTCTGGGAGACCTCTGTGTCCTGTCATGGGTGACTAGTGGTTTACTGGGACACACACTTTCACTGCTAAACCCACAAGGTCCCGGGTGAGCTGGGCAGGGGAGGTGGTCACCTGTGCAGGGTCCTCTGTGACATCCTGCCTGTTGCTCTCCTACTGTTTGAATCCACATGGGTTTTGACCTATTATCATTACTTTAGTTTCTTTTCCTACAAAAGTATGGGCTTTAAAAACTTCTTTTGGGGCGCCTGGGTGGCGCAGTTGGTTAAGCGTCCGACTTCAGCCAGGTCACGATCTCGCGGTCCGTGAGTTTGAGCCCCGCGTCGGGCTCTGGGCTGATGGCTCAGAGCCTGGAGCCTGTTTCCGATTGTGTCTCCCTCTCTCTCTGCCCCTCGCCCGTTCGTGCTCTGTCTCTCTCTGTCCCAAAAATAAATAAACGTTGAGAAAAAAAAAATTAAAAAAAAAACAAAAAAACTTCTTTTATCTCCTCTCTCTCTCTCTCTCTCTCTCTCTCTCTTTAAATTTGTTTATTTTTGCCCTGAGTGTAATTAGAACATTTGCTTCTGGACTGAGATCATCACTGCTGTTCTTGTGGTGTTGTCTGGACCGTTTGTCACTCCGGGAAAACCTCCAGATGTTCTGGTTCTGATTTCCTCAGTGATTCTGCCTCCCTGTATGATGAGGTTTCTTGCTAAGAAGCCTTCTTTGAGCCAGAGGTGTTTCTTTCCTAGTCGCTGCGCATCATGACAATTAAGACAGGACGGATTCTTGGATGGGTTACTTAAATATTCTTTTGTATCGGCCAGAAACAAGTGTTTGTAGTAGTTCTGGTGTTGGAAGCAGCCATTTGTGGTGCTTCAGTTGTGCCCTGGCATTGATGTGGAAAATCCCGATTACTCATTGAAAAGCCAGATCTTGGCTGCACGTGTTGGTGATGTTTTGATTGTGGGGTGCTCGCTATTGAGAAGGACTGGCTCCAGGCCGCCCGGAGTTTACTTGGACCGGGTGGTCATCTTTGGGCAGCCAGGTGAGTATTGGCCCCTCTGTGCAGCTCTCAGACTTGAAGCTGCCTCCTGGGGTTCAGAGCGAAGTACACATGGGCTCTGGGTTTAGATGATGAGGATTTTCAAGTCTCCTGCACCACTGAGGAAGAAGCTGCCTGGCTCCAATCTCTGTGAGCTCAGTTGCTTGGCCTCCCAAGCCCCACACAGTCCCCTGCCTCTATCCCCCAGGGTCCCGGGGAAGCTTCCTGGGAGTACCTTACCCCACACGGAATGGGGCCGGCTGCCTGACACAGGGCACTGCTCAGGGCGGCCCCAGACAGCGGAAGCCTGGCACTCAGGCACAAGACCAGGGAGAGTCAGTGCTGATGGCCTCTTCCTCCTCCTGTTGAAGGCGGGGGTTGAAAAATGCTCCAAGGTAATCCTCCCGCCCACCCAGGTCCCAAATGGAATGAGCCTGCGAGACTCCTCTTGAAGCCCCTTTCAGCGCAAAGGCCACGGACTTCTGTTCTGGCATGTTCTCTAGAAGCCTGCGCAACAAGGCTTTGCTCTGAGCGTGGATGGGTAGGAGACCCCATTCCCCTCTTCCCAGACCCCTCCTCTGCTCTGTCTGGGGAGCCTCTTCTGACCCAGCCCCAACACAGCCATTCCGATGCCTTTCCTTCCCTAGGCCCACACACTCACACTCAGGTGTCTGCTTTACTGGTGTGGGTTTCATCTCTCGATGCTGGAATTCTGTGTGAGGAACTCTCTGAGGCTGGGGTGGGCTTCTGCCTGATGGGAGGGCCAGCCAAGGGTTAAGTGTGTCCTCCTAAGACTCCTGTGTAGAAGCCCTAACCCCCAAGGTGGCTGTTGGGAGAGGGGCCTTTAGAAGGTAATTAAGATTAAATGAGGTCATAAGGTGGGGCCCTCATCCAGCCAGATTGGTGGCCTTATAAAAGGGACGGATCTCTCTCTCCCTGCTCCTTCCTCCTCTCCCCCCTCCCCTCCCCTCCCCTCCCCTCCCCTCCCCTCATCCACAACCCCCGATCCAGGGCGTGAGGATAAGGCAGCTGTCTGCAAGCCAGGAGGAGAGCCCTCACCAGACATAAGATCAGCCAGAACCTTCATCTTGGACTTTACACCTCCAGAACTGTGAAAAAATAAATTTCTGCGTAAGCCATGTGGTCTGTAGATTTCTCTTGTGGCAACTGAGCTGACTAATACACAGGTGAAGCACAGACCAGTTACCTGAGAAGCACAAGACTCATTTGGGGCTTGTGTATAAAGTTGGAATTTGGGGATGAGGGTACTTTATAGTCAGGCTGCGCTCAGAAGTCCTGTTGGATGGTTCTCAGGTTTAGCTCCTGGCATTCCCCAAGGTGTGAGTGTACATAGGGGTGACAGAAAATAGAATGAACAGAAACCCATGTCTCCTTACCAGGGGCCCCAAAGGTTGCAGGAACGGGATGTGGCAGGCAAGGTGAGAGATGCCCAGAAGGCCGGGGGACTGTTGGCAGGCCTGGTGACGTTGTGGCACTGGGTGGACCCGCTCTGGGAGGCTGTCCGGGCTCCAGGCTCTAGGCTCTGGGGCAGGAGGGAGAGGTGGGGAGGAGTGTGTGCTGTGCTGCGGGACCGGGATTCTTAAGCATGAGGAGGGTTGGGGAACTAGTCTAGAGCTGCTGGTGGGGATTTGGTGTTGGTCGTTTGGTTTTTCTCTTGACGTTGCCCAGTTCAGTCTCTAATCCTGCTTGGATCGAGGAGCAGCTGGGGCCATCCTGTTTGACACCAGCTAGAATTCTAAGAACCGTGCAGTTTGTTACTTTTCAAGCTAAGCTGTCTTTCAGGAGTTCTGGAGGTCTCTGTTGGGTTGGGAACCTAGCAAGATAATTCTCACTAGAAGCTGCTGGCCTACACTTCCATCACATTGGCCTGTGTTACACCTGTGGCCGCTGATGGGGGGACATAAAAAGGTAGGAGGAGATTGTTAAATTTACTTCTGCCCAAGCAGCAGTTCGTGTTACGGGGTGTAGATCTGCAGAATGCATCAGATGTGCAGGGATTTTTGGGCTTATTGCAAAGAAAATTCAAGTTGTGAACTTTTACCCAATGCATCTTGGCCATTGCTGAGCTGTGGCCCAGGCTCCCTCTGTGCTTTTGCTGTGCGGGCCAGCACTGTGCCCCCAGGATCCCCCTTGGCAGGGAGAGACCGCTGCGGTCAGTGTGGGAGAAGCTAGACTCCCCGATGAGGGAGTGTGCTATGCTTGGCATCATGGTGTTAATATTTAAAACGTGGGTTTGAATTCTCAGTTATGTTTTATTTATTTATTTATTAGCACAGCGATGTTTGTTGTTTAATTCCATAGTGAGAGTCTCTAAGAATATGATTAACCTTGAGGGCCATCTTATAATGTAATTATTAATGATTGATTCTGTTTATCCTTGAAATCAATAAGAGAGGCATAATGGTGTGGCATGTAGTTGGGCTCGATTTCTTGCATTTCGTAAACATGATTCTGTGACAATAGTAGTATGGGTTTATTACCCAGAGCAGGTTTGATGAATCTGAAGTGTGTGATTAGTTTTATATAATGATTGTGATATGTAGTGTTCCTTATATGACTTATGTTAATATGGCAAGCAGTGTTAACGTGTCCTGCCACTAATAGTCAGGGTGGGGATGTATAGTAATTGATCTTCCTGGGAGTGCTGTAATGTAAAAACAATTCAGGCTGTTTGAAGTATATTTTACAAGTGTGCATTGGGCCTTTGGGATGTTATATTGAAAAACCCAATTGTACAGTTACCATGGGAACCCAATTAGAATAGATTGCTTGATTTTTTTTTTTTTTCGGTCTTTCATCTTGACCAAAAATCTAATGTATTTTAAATGTTTTCATATGGAATTGTATTCATGCACTGACTTGCAACAGTACCAAAGGTTTTTTTTTTTTTTTTTTTTTTTTTTTGTCTTTTCGTTTCCAACCTTAAGCTGAAATAACGATATATTCTCTCTAGTGGAGCTTTATAAGGAAGTCTCCTAGAGAGATTTAATCAAATTTTTATGGAAAAGTTTGTCTAGGTGGTGGTAGAGGTGGAGGTGGTAGAAATCATTTAAAAAGATAGGAAAATGGGTATTTTCATATGATTCTCCTCTGCTTGTGCTCTGGATGTCAGAGAATACAGAGGTGTTCCCCTGATTTTCCTCCTGTTTGCAGATGGGGGAATTAGGTCCCGAAAGGCATCTGGGTTGCTGGAGGTAGAGATGGAGGCACCCGGGTGCCCCCTTCTGCGTCTTTTAAATGACTGGGTTAGTGGAAGGCAGCTAGATCTCACATGTGCCTCCTGCATTCCATCTGTGGTGATATGTTTTGGTTGAAGTATCTTGAGAGAATCTGGCTTCATCCAAATAAGTAACTGGTAAGGGAGAAGCATTTTAATAGCTTTTCCAGATAATCGTGGATATTCTCTGAGATGGCATCAGAACTTGGCAAGTGTTCGTTCCTTGAAGGTTCTTTGCTGTGTGGAATCTGAGCCCTTAGCGAGCTTTTTGTAGTCCCTTAAGTGGAAATCGACACGTGTGTCTTGCACCTTGGATGATTTTGTAACATCATTCCTGGTCTTTTGGAAAATACCTGTTTGCTGACTTACACGCGTCTTCCAAATGTTGACATGTTTCATCGTGCAGTATTAAAACCCCGGGCTTGTTAATATCACTGCCTTTCAACTTAGAGCAGCCTTAGAATCGGGGACCACGGGTGGGGGATACAAATTTTCCAGAGTTGTAATTATCACTTAAAGCTCTCAATTTGTCATTTATCATTGGCATCAAGTAGTGTTGCTTTGTTTATTTTTGAGGAAATGTCTGCCGGATACCCAAGTCTGAGTAACCGTAGTTTGTTACTCATCTCTACACGTAAAGCTTTTGTTTCATGGAAAAGTCAGCCGGCTCTTCGGAAGAACTCGGGCAGCCAGGCGGGTGCTTTCCTGCAAACAGCCTCCGTTGCCTCCAGCGTGCTCCCCTCTGGGCACAGAGTATTGACAACCGTTGGAGGATTGAATAAAGATCACAAGCTTGATTGCTTCATTTGGGCATTCTCACAGGAATGGCTTTTTTCCCCCCCTTGACCTTGGGTTTGTGGAGCGGTAGGTGGGAGGATTCCCTCCAGATTTCCTGCCAGCTTGTTTTACATCACCGTTATTCACCATGAAGAGTCATCTTCGCTGGGCACTTTTGTAGGAGCTTCTTGTTAGATTGGGGAAACTTTTCCTTTGTGCTATTAATGCAGTGAATTACAGTGCTGGATTTTCATATGTCAAACCAACTTTGCATTCCTGGATAATCCCCGCTGGGCTTGGTGTATTAATATTTTCATAGCTTGAGGATTTGTGTGTCTGTGTTTATGAGGGATACTGACCTGAAGCTTTCTTCTCTTGGAGTGTCTTTCTAGTTTGGAATTAGGGCAAAATCTGTGACTCATGAGATGGAGCCTCTTTTGTTGGAATAGTTTGTGTGCTATTAATATCACCGCTTCTTTAAATGTAGGGATTTACCTATGAAGCCGTGTTGGTGTGGGGTTTTCTTTGTGGAAGGATAGAAACTATACATTCAGTTTCTTTAGTAGGCAGTGTTATTCAAGTCATTTATTTCTTCCTGAGTTACTTTTTGGTAATTTGTTTTTCAGGGAATTTGGCCGTTTCATCTAACAATTTATTGGCCCAGAGTTATTTTAATATTGTCTTACTGTCCTTTGAATGTCTGGTCCTTGCTTTTATTACTGATACTGGTTATTTGTGTTTTCTTTCTCTCTCTCTCTCTCTCTTTTTCTGATTGTTCTGGTTAGAGGTTTGTCAATTTCAGAGAACCAACTTTTGTTATAATTGATTTTCTCTTTTGTCTTCTGTTGGTTTCTTCTCTTTATTATTGCCGCCTTCTGCTTACTGCCAGTTTAGTTTACTTTCTGTTTATAGTTTGCTAAGGTGGAAGCTTAGATCACTGAGTTGAGCCCTTGGTCTTTTCTCATGTTAACACTCAATGCTAAGCGTTCCCTGGAAGGCAGGAAGCACTGCATCCCACAGATGGCCGTGTTGTCTTCTTATTTTCACTTAGTGCAGTGTTTTCCACTTTCCTTTGTGATCCCTTCTTTAATGCATGGGTTATTTATTTATTTTTTATTTTTTTAAGGTTTATTTATTTTTGAGACAGACAGAGACAGAGCATGAATGGAGGAGGGTCAGAGAGAGAGGGAGACACAGAATCTGATATAGGCTGTAGGCTCTGAACTGTCAGCACAGAGCCCGATGCAGGGCTCAAACTCATGAACTGCGAGATCATGACCTGAGCCAAAGTCGGACGTTTAACGGACTGAGCTACCCAGGCACCCGTAATGCATGGGTTATTTAAAAATATGTTGTTTCTCTTCTAAATAGTGGGGGATTTTCCTGATGTCTCTCTTATTGATCTTTCATTTAATTACCTTGTGGTCAGAGGATTTTTTTTTTTTTTTTTTTTTTTTTTTTTTTTTTTTTTTTTTTTTTTTATGATTTCAGTCCTAAATTTATTGAGAATTGCTTTATGGCCCAGAACACGATCTGTCTTGGTGAATGTTTGTATGCACTTGAAAGGAGTGTATAGTCTGGTTTTTGGGGAGAGTGCTCTTTCCATTGTCAGTTGGGTCACATTTATCGATGGTGTAGTTCAGGTCTTCTGTCTCCTTGCTGCTTTTCTTGTCTCCCTGTTCTTTAAATTATTTGTGATAGCTCGAGATTTGTTTCCCCTTCGATTCTCAGCTCTTGCTTCATTTGCTTTGAACTTGTTCTTAGGTACATGCATATGTAGAATTTTTTTTTAAATGTTTATTTTGAGAAGGGGGAGGGGCAAAGAGCATCCCAAGTGGGGCTCGAACTCATGAATCGTGAGATCATGTCCTGAGTCTAAACCAAGAGTTGCTTAACCAACTGAGCCACCCAGGCATCCCAATATTTAGAATTTTGAATTGTTACGTCCTCATGGTGAATTAACCCTTTTATCCTTATGAAATGGCTGCCTTTTGCCTTAATAATATTTCTTGTTTTCAAATCTTGTTTGATGCTAAGATGACCACTCCAGGTTTCTTTTCATTAGCATTTCTGTGGAAAATGCTTTTCCACCCATTTACATTTTACATATTTTGTCATTGTATTTCACATGTGTTTCTTGTAGGCGGCATACAGTTGGGTCTCGTTTTTAAAAACTCTCATCTGATAACGTCTTTTTAGAAATTGGAGTATTGAGAGCATGTGCATTTATGTGATCGTCAGTCTGGTGGGGTTTAAGCATGCCGTCTTGCTGTTTGCTTTGTCCCGTTTCATCTTTTGCCTTCTCATTTTCCTACCTGCTTTTGGATTGTTTAAATGTATATTTTTAATGATTTTAGCTTAATTTTTCCCTATACTGTCGGTTAATCAGCTCTCTCTGTTCTTCGTCCCTTCTTAGTGGGGACTCTAGGGTGTTGTGTACGTATCTAGTCTCCCGTCATCTGCATTCGGTGTCCTGCAGTGTGAACTCTGTACAAGAGAAGCTTCGGCCTCTCCCAGCCGTGTTCCTGTTGTACTCATTCAGTACATCGTATGTCTGCATATGGTGCAAACTCCAGAATATGTTGTTATTTTTGCTTTACGTGGCGAGTTGTCTTTTGAAGAGATTAAAACTAGGACCCCCCCTTCTCCCAGCTTTTATATTTATTTGCATATTTTCAGTTTCTCGTGCTCTTCATTCTTTTGTGCAAATCCAGATTTCTATCTGGTGCCAAGAACCTCGCATCAGTGTTTATCAGATGTAGGTCTGCTGGTAAATGGACTGTCTTCCTTTTCTTCTTCTTTTGAAACAGTCTTTGTTTTTGCTTTTATTCTTGAAAGATATCTTGCTGCATAGAAAATTCTAGATTGACCATTTTTTCCCCCTTTTCTTGCTTTAAGTGTGGTGTACCCTTGTGCCCTGCCTGACGTAGCTCCTGATGACCAGCGTGCTGTCATGCTTACTGTTTTCCTCTGCCCTGTTTCCCCTTTCTGGCCACTTTTAAGGTTTTTCCTTATCACTTGTTTTCAGCAATTTGATTGTGATGTGCCTTGGTTTAGTTCTCTTTAGGTTTCTAATGTTTTGGTTTCAGTGAGTTTCTTGCATCTGTGAGTACGGGTTTTTCATCAGATTTGAAGAAATAGTTAATATCTTTTCAAATATTTTTCTGCCTTTTTCCTTTTCCTCAGGTGGCTCTGATGTGTGTCAGATTGGTTAATACATCCCACATCTTATACATGTTCTGTTCATTTCCTTCTGTCTTTTTTGTTTTTTTTTCCTCTGCCTGGATAGTTGAAAACCTATTTTGTCTTCATTGTCACTGCTTTTTCCCTTCTGCCATATCTAATCTGTGAGTCACACCAGGTGTATTTCTAATTTTAGATACTGTATTTTACACCTAAGTTTCATTGGGGTCTCTTTTATATCTTCTCTTAACAGGTCTTGTTTTCCTTCGACTTGAACATACGGGACATATTTACAATAACTGTTCCAACCCAGGCAGGCTGGCTCCAGAGCCTGTGACCTTTAGTGCACGGATTTTGTGACAGCTATTTTGCCTTTTGTCAGAAGGCTTTTCTGTTTGTTTTCTATTTCTTGACCGTATTTGGGTAGTTGTGGTTGCCAGAGAACCAGGCACTAAGAAAGTTAAGTATTCCAGGAAACGTAGGCTAAGGATAGCTTGTGCAAGCACGCATGAAGTCTGTCCTTGAGCTTACAGACAGCCATGGTGAAAAGGGAAGTAGTTGCTCCCCAGTACTCATAGTACAGTTAGTGCATGAATAGCATCCATCCAGGAGAGAGAAACCTTTTCCTGTAGGAGGAATTTGTCCTAAAGTTTTGTTTTATTTTTTTTTAACGTTAGTTATTTTTGAGAGAGAGAGAGTGTGAGCGAGTGGGGGAGGGGCAGAGACAGAGGGAGACATGGAATCCGAAGCAGGCTCCAGGCTCTGAGCTGTCAGCACAGAGCCCGAACGGGGCTCGAACTCACAAACCACGAGATCATGACCTGAGCTGAAGTTGGATGCTTAAGTGACTGAGCCACCCAGGCTCCCCTGTCCTAAAGTTTTAAATAAGGGATAGTAAGCAATTTAATGTTGGCTTTTTTAAATGGCCAAATACAGGAATGGTTTTTGTATGATTTTTTTTTCCCCCTATTTTCTTGTGGATCCTTAATTTAAACCTTAATTTAAATTAAACCTTAATTTAAACCTGTTGCTTAGGGAGCTCAGGTAGGTAGTGTTCCAGTTGTCTTCGTTGATTGCAGTGGCGATGTAAGAGGGTCAGGAGAGAGGACCTTCTCAGGAGGCGTCTGTCACCCAGGAGTCTGTTGGAAGTCAGCGGACGAGTGTTGGGGGAGGGCATCCCTCCTGCTCTGCTCTGCCGGTTCCCGTGCCTTCTGACCTCTGGCACATGCGGCCCCTGAGAGGCACCAGCAGGAGACTGAAGGCCAGGACTCTGGCTGAGAGCTGTGGGCTTGGCTGGTCCTTGTCTGACCTTGAACAGAGCACTTGAACTTCCTGTGCTTCAGCTGCCCATCTAGCCCTTTGCGCCACCCACCTCCCGTGCTTCTCACTCCTGATGGCCCTGCCTCCTGGGCTTTGGTAACCCCTTTGGACCTCAAGGTGGACCAGCGGTGTTCTGAGTTGGCTCACCCGCTCTGGTAGCTTCTTGACTCTCCTGTGTCCTGTGTGTCTGCCTCTGTTTCCTGTGTTTAAAGGGGTTGCAGTGTTTCTGCGTACTCTGGATCCAGTCAGCGGCAAGAGTGATGTATAGGTGAGCCAGAGGTAGCAGGTACTGGGTAAGCTAGTAGAAGCGGGTTGACTCTGTTAAGAGATGTAAAGAACTCTGTTTGTATTTTTACTCCAGAGGAGGACGGACCGCTTCAGCTCCATACTGAGAGAACCAGAATCGGGAAGTCAGAGGAAATCACGGGCCCCTTGAACTCGGATTATTTTTCCCTTGTCACTGTTGCAGTTTTTAATGCGCGGCACTGCTAGAAACGTGCTCTGCTGAAGGCTGTCATTTTGGTGTTTTCACGCTGTTGAAGATGAGACTAGACAGAAGAGTGCATTCCTTCCTGCCAGAGTTGACACACCACTGCTGTTAATATCCTGCCAGCCCAGACCTTCATCAATTAAATTTAATAGTGGTGATAACATTAACCCCCTGCATCGCTGTCTACCTGACTGTCTAGAGAGCTCTTCACAGCTCTGCATTTGAAAAACGAATAGACAGAGGCTGTCTTTTGTTCCAGGTCTCTCGGGTGGCAGTGCGAATGCTCAGCACATAGGCAGAGCTGGCCTGGTGGTTTGGACTGTGCTGCTCCCACAGCCACGTGCACGCCCGACAGAATAAAGGTGCGCCCTGTGAGGGACACGCAGGTTGTGTGGAGGATTTGCCCATGCCCTCACTGTCATCCACCCGAGTGTGAGAACCGTGGATGGCTGTGATTGCGTGGTGCTTGCCAAAATCTTCCTAAAACGCGCACTTTGCCTCCTACCATATGCGAATGACCAAGTCACTTCAGCGATGCCGCGTCTCTGGAGTTGCTAGGGAAGTGAAGGGGGAAGTGTGTTCACTTAGGAAGTTTGGATTAAGTGCAGACTTTGCAAACGTGGACCAACCCGGTGTGCTCGTGTGCGAGGGAAACTGGCCGGAGTTTCATCTGAAATGATGAAGTTTTGAGAGTTTGTCTTGACATGGTATTTGCCTTTTAGTACAAGCACTCTTTGTTATTTTCTGACCACCAGATGTACGCCTTCAGGTTTTGTCAGTTTCCCAGTTTACAGAATTTCGGCTTCAGTGTTCTTTTTTGTAGTAATTTGATTGGTGGTTTTCTGATGCAGTTTTTTTTCTCCTTTTTCTTTCTCCTTTCCCACCCTCCCTCCCTTTCTCTTTCTTTCCTTCTTCTTTCCTTTTAAAATTATGTGTTGTTGTGGGAGCCTGGGTGGCTCAGTTGGTTAAGCGTCTGACTCTTGACTTTGGCTCAGGTGACGATCTCACGGTTTGTGGGGTTGAGCCCCAGAGCCTGCTTGGGATTTTGTCTCTTTCTCTCTCTCTCTCTCTCTGCCTCTCTCCTGCTTTCTATTTCTCTCTCAAAAGAAATAAAAGTAAACTTTAAAAATAAAATAGGGATGCCTGGGTGGCTCAGACGGTTGAGCATCTGACTTCAGCTCAGGTTATGATCTCATGGTTTGTGAGTTCGAGCCCCGCATCAGGCTCTGTGCCGACAGCTTGGAGCCTGGAGCCTGCTTCCGATTCTGTGTCTCCCTCTCTGTCTGCCCCTCCCTGCTCGTTCTCTGTCTCTCTGTCTCTCTGTCTCTCAGAAATAAATAAACATTGAAAAAAATTTTTTAAAAATAGAATAAAAATTAAAAAATAAAAAAATAAAAATTATGTGTTGATACCTACTAAAGAGTGCATGACATGTATGTAAGGCATGAAGCGCAGATAATGATCTGGGCACCCACCAACTTACTGCTGATTTAAGCATCTCCAGTCTTGGGGAAGTTATCTGTGCGCCTCTTCTCCTGTCCTGCCCCCCGCCTTCCCCTCTCTCCCTACCTCATGGTTATGGCTGTTCTGAAGTTTGTGTTTATTATTGTCTTGCTTTTTAAATTATGTATAGTTTCACCATCTGCCCAGCTACTTTTCAGCAAGATCTCATTTAGCGTGGCTTGTTTGACTTTTATAAAGAGCATATTATGCAGTCCAAGTGTTCCAAGGCTTGCTTTTGCTTCTGCTTGGAATTCCTTTTCCTGAGTTCTGCCCAAGTTGTGCTTGGCTGTGGTGTGTGGTCTGTACATCACAGCACATCGTTGTACAACTGTGCCGCTGTTTCCTTATGTACTTTTCTATTCTCTCGTCCCTGGGCATTTGAATTGTTCCCAGGTTTTGTCTGCCACCCACCACAGCTATGATCACTCTTGTTTGCTGCTTCCACTGCACATTTATAACCATTTCTCCGTGCTGTACACTCAGGGGTACAATTATTGCACTGTCAATGTTCAATGTTACAAGACAATAGCTGTTTTGTAAAAATGGTTGAAGCAGATTAGACTCCTATCAGTTGGTGCTCATCCTTACCAAAACTTGGAAGTTACTTATTCATTGTTAACCTACTGGGTAGAAGATAATTATCTCATTGTGATCTTAATTTACATTTTTCTGATTACCAGTGAGTTTGAGCATCTTTTTGCTTGGCCGTTCATGACTCCTTTTGTGCAGAATGCCTGTTTGTACCCTTTTTGCCTGTATTTCTGTTGAAATATCCTTTTCTTGGTGATTTACGGGAGAATTTTTATCCTCCCAATTCTAGTCCTTGATCAGTTACCCAGGCTGCAATTATCTTCCCCCAGTTTGTGGTTTACCTTTTCATTTTCTTTATACTGCCTTTCTGTGGACAAGGGTTCTTAATTTTCATGTAGTCGAACATAATTGAATTTGTGATTCTTTTCCTTTATAGTTCAATTTCTGTACTAATACCACATTGTATTAATTACTGTAGCTTTAGGCTAACTCTTAACATTGGTGGCATAAGCCTTTCCATCTTGCTTGTCCATACAGATTTCAGGATCAGCTTGGCGGATTCTTAGGAGAAAGCCTTTGGTGTTTTGGTTGGAAGTGCTTGCATCTATAATTAATTAATTAATGTGAGGAGAATAACATCTTTAGGATGTGAATCTTCCTCTTTAGGAATATGCTGTCTTTCTCTATATATATTTAGGTCTTTTTTAGTGCCTGCCCACTTTTAATAGTTTTTTTTTTTATGAAGAACTTGCCCATCTTTTGTGATATTTTCCCCAGGCCTCTAGTGTTTTTGTTGCCGTTAAATGTGGTATCTTTTTCTTTCTTTTTTTTTTTTTTTTTTTTTGGTAATCCTTTCTGTGTGATTCATACCTGGAAATGCTATGTTGATTGTTGTGTGCTCATCTTACATCTGGTTTCCTTGCTAAATTCCTCTCTTTAATTTTAATATGCTCTATGTATATTCTTGGATTTTCTACAGGAACAATTGATCATACTACTGATGAATGATAGTTGGCTTCTTCCTTTCCACTCTGTTAATCTTTCCTTCTTTGACTTGCCATGTTGCTCTAGCTAAGACCTCCACGACCATGCTAAGATATGATCATAATTGATATACTTAACCTTGTTACTTATTTTAGAGAGAAAGCTGTTAATTTTTCACTACCAAAAATGAAGCTTGTGATAGGCTTTTGGTAAAAAGGAAGCTTCCTTTTCTGGTTGTCTGAGAAATTTTTAAAAATGATTAATAGGCTCTGAATTTTGCTGAATTATTTTTCCACATCTATTGAAGTGATTGTGTGATTCCCACCCCCCATGTCTGTTAACGTGTGCATTTACTTTTGTAGATTTATTTATTTATAATTTTTTTAATGTTTATTTTTGAGAGAGAAAGAGAGAGAGAGATGGAATGTGAGTAAAGATTGGTACAGAGAGTAAGAGAGACACAGAATCTGAAACAGGCACCAGTCTCTGAGCTGTCAGTACAGAACCTGATGTGGGGCTCGAACCCATGGACCGTGAGATCATGACCCAAGGCGAAGTCAGACACTTAACCAGACTGAGCCACTCAGGCGCCCTTACTTTTGTAGATTTATTAATGTTAAATCATTTTTGCATTTCTGGGATGAACTTGTCCACTAAGCATCATCTGGGCTAGGCTTATTATTTTTTTGATTAGGATTTTTACATCCGTGTTTATAAATGAGATTACTTTTTTTTTCTTCTTTTTGTTCTTGTTCTTCTTCTAGTATCCTTGTCTGGTTTGGGTTTCAAGGATAAACTGACCCTGTGAATTGGTTGACAATTCTCTATATTTATATGATCATTTTATATGATCTTTAAAAATTTGGTACATTTTGCCTTTGTAACCTGGTATTTGTGGGAAGACTTTTAAAACTAGTGATTTAATTGCTTTCATGGTTGTAAGATTATTTTTTTTTAAAGCTCTAGTTAGGTTAATTATATGAAGCCAGGTTTTCAGTTTTTGAGGGAAAAGAAATTGTTCCTAGTATTCTTGAGTATTTTAAATCTCTTCAATTATGTTCCCTGTTTTCATTCCTGATGCTGTTTGTTTTCACTTGCTCTCTTTTCTACTTACTGTATCTCATGTAGTGTTTGCCTGTCTTTGTAGTCTTTAGGAACCAGATTTTGACTGCGATCCTCTTTATTATGTCTTAGATTTAACAGCTCAGACATTTTTACCCAATATTTTCTAATTGTTCCTTATTCTCTGTCCTCTTTCTGACTTTCAGATTAAAGGCTTACCTTATGCTTTTTACCCTCTTTACTTCGTTGATTTTACATCACATCACCTGTGTGGCTTCACGGTACTCTAAAAGTTGTTGTGGGTCACGTTTTCACTGTCAGGCCTGTTCAAATGTCTTAATTTTCATTATGATTTCTTTCTTGATGGTGTGTTGTTTGGAAGTATTTTTAAATTTCAAGACATGGAGATTTTTATTTAAGATTTTGTTACTAGCTTTTGTGGTAGGTGAATACTAAGGTGGCCTCCATGGCATTTACCCCCTGGTGTCACCCCTGTGATTGCTGCTTATGTGGAAATGGGGATTTACACTTGCAGATGAGGTTACACATGAGTTGACCTAAAGATCTGGAGAGTGTTGGAGAGGTCCTGACCTGATCATAGGGCTCCATAAAAGCAGTGAGCTCTTCCAGCTGGTGGAAGGAGAGGAGGTCAGGTACACCGACGGGACAGGGTACTCTCTGTGGCTGAGGTGGAGGGGCCCGTGGGACAGGGTGCCCAGGGGTGGTGGTCACTGCCTGCCACCCTGCAAGGAAATGGAACTCCAGTCCTACAACTGAGGGAAGTGGCTTCTGCAGCAGCAGATAGACATGTGCTGGCAAGTGGATTCTCCCCAGAGTCTGCAGATCAGGATCCGCCTTGTGGACACCTCGGCAGGGTCTCTGAGACCCTGAGCAGAGGACCCAGGCAGGACCAGTGGCACTTCTGAAGTGAAGGACTGTCAGCAGACAGATGGGGGTTGGTCAGACCACTGGTCACAGTACATTCTTTTCCCAGCAACAGCAAATCAGTACACTTGTAATTGTACCACGATGGGCGTGTGGGGCCCGCTGATGCTGCTGCTTTTGTTGACTCTTGCATTACATCCTCGTATGTGGAGGCTTTCCGCGTATGGTCCGCGTGTGTCTGTCTTCTCTCAGGATGTGTGTAGAACCCCACACCATATTTTTTCATTAATACCATCGGTGTATTGTCCTTTCTTTTTTCTTGCTCAATCTATCCAGTTTATTGATGACTTCTGGTTTTGCTGTTGTCTATTTTGTTCTTCTATTTTATGCTTAATTTTTATTTCAGGGATTTTTGCTCTTTATTTCCTTTCTTTTTTCTTTGTATTTGGTGTGGTGTTTTTATTTTTCAGATTCTTGAGATGGAAGCTTAGGTGATTTTCAGCCTCTCTTCTTTTATGATACACACTTGCAGGGCTATGCATGTCTTCCGAGTACTGCTTTGGCTACATTCTCTAAGTGGTGGTACTCAGTGTTTTCATGTGCACTCAATTCAAAATGTTTTCTGATTCTATTCGGATTTCATGTCTAACCCAGGAGTATTTAGATGTGTGTGTGTGTGTGTGCGCTTTTCCAAACATTTTTTATTGTTTTGTTTTGTTTTTTTTCCAGTTATCTTTTTGTCCGTGATTTTTAGTCTGACTGCACTGCTCTCAGTGTACACAGCCTGTGTGACTTCAGTCCTCTGACGTGTGTTGAGACTTGCTTTGGAATCACACGTGAGAAGGGGTCTGCGAGTATGCCTTCTGTGGTTGTCGGGTGTGGTGTTCTATGTGTGACCCTTAACCAGCTACTCAGGAGTGTTCACATCTTTCGGAAGCTTCATGACCCTTTCATCTGCATACTCTATCAGTTACTGAGAGAGAGATGCTTTAAAATCTCAAATTATACTTTTGATTTTTCTGTTTCTTTAGGTCTGTCTTTTCCTTAACATATTTTTAAACTGTAATATTAGGTGGATACAGAACTGACTTGTTGATCATTATGAAATGTACCTTTATATTGCAATGAATACTTCCTGCCTTGGCATCTCCATTGTCTAGAATTTTTTTTGTTGTGGTGGTAAGACACATAACATAAAATTTACCATCTTAACCATTTCTTTCTTTTTTTTTTTTTTTATGTTTAATTTTGGGACAGAGAGAGAAAATTGCGAGTGGGGGAGGGGCAGAGAGAGAGGGACAGAGGATCCGAAGCAGGATCCATGCTGTCAGCAGAGAGCCGGATGTGGAGCTTGAACTTACAAACTGTGAGATCATGACCTGAGCTGAAGTTGGACACTTAACCGACTTAGCCTCCCATGCATCCCACCATCTCAACCATTTCTTTAAAAAAATTTTTTTAATGTTTATTTTTAGTTTTGAGACAGAGAGAGAGACAGAGCATGAACGGGGGAGGGTCAGAGAGAGAGAGGAAGACATAGGATCCGAAGCAGGCTCTAGGCTCTGAGCTGTCAGCACAGAACCTGACACGGGGCTCAAACTCACGAGCTGTGAGATTGTGACCTGAGCCGAAGTCAGAGGCTCAACCGACTGAGCCACCCAGGCGGCCCCCATCTCAACCATTTCTAAGTGAATAGTTCAGTAGTGTTATGTATATTCACATTGTTGTGTAACAGGTGTCTTCATCTTGCAAAACTAAAACTCTTGTACCCATGAAACACTCCCCATATCACCCTCTCCCTAGCTCTTGGCAGCATAATTCTACTTAATGTTTCTGTGAATTTGACTACTCTAGGTACCTCATAGAAGTGGAATCACACAGTATTTGTCTTTTTGTGACTGGCTAATTTTACTTAGCATGGTGTCCTCATGGTACGTCCATGCTGCTGCATCTGTTAGAGGCTGAATACGATTCCACTGCATGTTGTAACAGGGTTCTCCAGCAGAACAGGGAATTTGTTATGAGGGAAAGATGATATAATATAGAATATAACATAACATACTGTAGTACTGTTATATATAATGTGGCATAACATAACATAACATAACATAACATAACATAACATAACATAACA
>NW_024412404.1:64984845-65020664 GCF_014898765.1 Herpailurus yagouaroundi
CATAACATAACATAACATAACATAACATAACATAACATAACATAACATAACATACATCCCTGGAAGACAGTCTGGGAAAGAGCAAATTCTCCCTTCCTTCACCTTGTTTGTTTGTTTGTTTGTTTGTTTGTTTGTTTTCTATTCAGACCCTCAGCAGATTAGATGAGACCCACCTGCCTTTGGGGGGGGGGGCAGTCTGCTTTACTCCGTCTATGGATTTAAATGCTAATCTCAGTTACAGACATACCCAGGAATAATGTCTAACCACATGGCTATATACCCGTGGCCCAATCAAGTGGACACATAAAATTACATATCGTATACGTATCTACCGCGTTTTCTTTATGCACTCATCCACTGATGAACGCTTGGGTGGTTTCCACCTCTTGACTCCTGTGAATGGTGCTGCTGTGGACATGGGGGTGCAAATATCTCTTCAAGTCCCTGCTTTCCCTTATTTCCAAAATATACCCAGATGTGGAATTGCTGGGTCATGTGGTAATTCTCAATTTTTGAGGGAACTCCTTACTGTCTGTAGCAAGTACGTAATTTTCCATCGCTCCCAACCACGTACAGGGCTCCAGTTTTCCCCCACCCATCCTGGCCAATACTTGTTACCCTGCTTTTTTTTAAATAGTAGCCATCCTGACAGGTGCAAGATATGCGTTGTCTTGCGTTAATATTATTATATGGGCTTTACTTTGGTCAGATTTGAATGGTATATCTTTTCCATCTTTTCCATCTTTTAATGTTCACCCTTTGTTCTTACATTTAAAGTGTATAAAGAGTATATAGGTTTTTGGGGCGCCTGGGTGGCGCAGTCGGTTAAGCGTCCGACTTCAGCCAGGTCACGATCTCGCGGTCCGTGAGTTCGAGCCCCGCGTCGGGCTCTGGGCTGATGGCTCAGAGCCTGGAGCCTGTTTCCGATTCTGTGTCTCCCTCTCTCTCTGCCCCTCCCCCGTTCATGCTCTGTCTCTCTCTGTCCCAAAAATAAATAAATGTTGAAAAAAAAATTAAAAAAAAAAAAAAAAAGTATATAGGTTTTTAAAATACCCAGTCTGATAAGCTCTAGTTGTTTAGTCCAGAAAGGCTATATTCGTCATCATTACTGTTGTTTTAAACATTTAATATTCATGCAGATTAATCACATACTGATTATTGATCAATTGATTGGCAAGTTTTGTTCCTTCATTACCACACTTGCATGTGGGATGATTTACTTCTGCCTGAAAATCTTTTTTTTTTTTTTTTTTTTTAAATGCAGGTCAACTGGCAGTAGATAGAATTCATTTTTTAAAATGTTATTTTCCCTCGACTTAAACACAGTAATTTAACCCTTGTTGGCTCTTGAGTTAGCAGCTATCTTATTTCATCATTTAAATACGTCCTACCCATTTTCTTCTGCTTTTCTAAAGTTTCTGCTGAAAAGTCAGCCATCAGTTGTGTTGTTGCTCCTTTGAGGCTAAGATGCGAATTTTTTACTCCAGCTGCTTTTAGGATTCTCTCTTTGGCTTACAGTTGCATTACACTTAGTTTTTATATTTTTCCTCATGTTTATTCTGCTTGGAGTTTGCTGAGCTTCTTGAATCTCTGGGGTGGTGTTACCTGGTTTGGAAAATTCTTGACTTGGTTCTTCACTTACTCTTTCTTCCCTGCACTCGACCCTCATCTTCTGTGTTCTTGTCTTTGCATCCGTCCTGTCTGTGCTGTGGTTTAGATGTTTCTGTGGACCCGTCTTGCCTCTCACAGACTCTGCGTTCTGCTTTGCCTGGCTTACCATTAATCCTATCCTGTGAATTTCCAGTTTCAAAGTTTGCATGTTTTGGTTATAGAATGCCCATTTCATTTTTCATATGTGTTTCAATTCCTTATTTATTTGTTTGTTTATTTATTTTAATGTTTATTTATTTTTGACAGAGAGAGACAGAGCATGAGCGGGGGAGGGGCAGGGAGAGAGGGAGACACAGAATCCAAAGCAGGCTCCAGGTTCTGAGCTGTCAGCACAGAGCCCGATGTGGGGTTCGAACTCACAAACCATGGGATCATGACCTGAGCCGAAGTCGGACTCTCAACCGACTGAGCCACCCAGGCGTTCCTCAATTCTGTATTTAAAATTCTCTGGATTATTATTTTTTGTCTGATTTTCCACTTAGTTTTTTTTTTTTTTTTATCTTGTTTAAGTTGATTTAGTTATTTTTGACAACACATGAGCGTGAGTGAGCAGGGGAGGGGCAGAGAGAGAGGGAGGCGCTCAAGTGGGTTCTGTGCTGTTAGCACGGAACCCCACGGGGGCTTGATCTCATGAACAGGGAGATCATGACCTGAACCAAAATCAAGAGGCAGATGATCAATCGGCTGAGCCACCAGGCACCCCCTGTTTTAAATATATTAATCATAATTATTGTAAAGTTCTTGTGTGCTGACATCAGTATCTTGGATATCCATTCTTCTGCTGGTATTTTCTGGGGTTTTTTTTTTTTTCCCCTCTCTTGGTTGTGTGGTACACATAGACACACGTGTGTGCCCACATACCATGTGCACACTCTAACACACACAGGATAATTGTAATATGTGAAACAATCACAATTTTGTGTTTGACTTTTTCACCTGACCTTTTATTGTAAGTACGTATCCACATGATTGAGCTTTTGCCCACATTATTCCTAGAGATGGCATAGTGTTCTACTGTAACAGGTGACATCCTTTTGTTGTTGGATATTTAGGGCATTTCCATAGCTGAGACTCTGTCCTAAAGAATCAATAAATTTTGTCACAAGGATGTTTAGTGGGGGTTTTTGAGAACTAAACCAAGTAGGGAAGATGTCCGAAGTCTTGGGTTGAGAAATTGTTCATCAGCCTCTTGCTTCTTGAATTCAGCAACTGTGTCTTACGGTTTTGGTTCTCCACTGGAGTTATGGCCATTTATGCGTGTCATTTCAGGCGTCCTGCATAAATGCATGTCAAGCACTCGCGGGGGGAGGGGGTATGTACTGGGGTGTGCTAACGACTATGAACAAGGCCCTGACCATGTGGAGTTTTGCCTCACCTTGGGCAGAAGCAAGCAACATGCTCAGGGGCACGCCAATGCATATGGCGGCCCCCGAGAGCTCTGGGCTCTTGGTTTATCAGCGACATCAGCTCACTACCCCCTGTCTCAGTTTCCCTCATCGGTAATGTTGTCAGTGCTGTCACAGCCCTTTGGCAGTGATGAAAATGTGCGCCTGTGCCTTCCAGAATGAAGCCCCTAGTAATGGGTGCCCACTGGGCACTTGAAATGTGATGAGCATAATTTAGGAACTGAAGTTTTAACTCTATGACATTTTAATTAATTTACCTTTAAACAAGTTGTCCCATGTGGCTCACAGCTGCTGTATTGGACAGTCTGGCCTAGGTGGGGTCAGTGTTTACTGAATGGCATTCAGTGGCCTTTATATGCACTCCAATTCTGACATTTGGTTTCTTTGCTCATCTTTACTTTTATTTATTTTATCATAAGTATTAGATACTCGTTTCTGTGTACGAACAGAGTACGTACTATCCCCTCTCTGCACTGTTTTAACAGGGACATCATCTCCACGGGGAGAGTAATTTGCCTGAACAGGACGCTAAAAATATAAAGTAGGCCGAATTAGAGAAGAAGAAGAAGGGATTTTACCGGAAAGTAGCTTGTGTTGCAAAACCATTGAAGTGAGCGGAGACATTGCCGACTGCACACACAGCCCCTGCTGTTAGCTCTGTGATTTTTCCCTTTGACCAAGTTTCCGATTTTCATCAAAATTAGCAATTAAAATTTACAATTCAGTTTTCTCTTGTAAGTAATTGCCATTTGTAAATGAGACTAGTTTCTCTTTGAATTTATGGTGCAAATAACATAATTTATATAAAGATCTCTTGATCCTCTGGGTCTGGGCAAAATAAATGTAGTATCTAATGCTGGAATTGGGCAGGGTTTTTGTGTGAATCTTAAAATATCTGCTTCATAAAAGTGGGTTAAGTTATTTTGGAAACTATAAATAGTCACTTGGTAATTGGGTGTTTGGGTTTATTTGTTATAACGGAGTGCTTATTAGAGTTTGGTGTGTTTTTACCCCATGGATCGGAAGCTTTTATAGGCCAAGTGCTAAGATGCACCTTCTACATTTTGCTTGCTGATTATGACTCATTACAGATGATAGATGGCCTACTCAGCTTTTCAATCCTGTTTGCTTGTCGAGAAAGAAAATTCTCATCTCTTTTGATCAGGCCTACTCTAAAATTCTGGACCCCTTTTGCGTACTAACCTTACACTATATCATATCGTCAGAAGAGAGAAATGATAGCACCGACATGCTCTCGGTCACAAGTGGATGGAATTCGGTCTGTCCTGGCTTATCTGTTTCCACCAGGGTTCTCCCTTTCTCCTGCGCAGAGCCTCTGCACATAGTTAAAATGACATCAGGACTTCATCAGGATGCAGGTTCCTGCGGACACAGCCCTGCGTCTGGTCGCAGAGAATGTAATGACATTCCCAACGCCATCACCTTTTGCTGTCTGCCCTTGTCCAGCAGGGTGGTGCTGACAGGATTATGCCCTGTTGTCTGTCCTGGGATCTGTGGCCTAGTTGCGTGGCCCTTTTTGGAGAGCACAGAGTGATGGGAGCGGCTTGTTTGTAGTTATTTGCCATTTGGACTCTTCCTTTCGATTGTATTTTCACCATTGTTAAGGGAGGAAAATCGATCATTTGTTTCTTTGAGATCAAACTTTGTCACACGTGAAGAGGGGTGTTTTGTAAGTATTTAAAGGAAGCACAAGTGTCTGGATTTTCCGGTTGCTGAATCTCCCTCCAGCCCACCCACCTCCAGAAGCCACTCTGATGCACCTTAGTCCTGCATGTTTTTTATTTGCTCTTCTCTTGCGATCCAGTAACAGAAGTACATTTAAACATTTATGCATGTTTAATGAATGGCCACTGAGAGGAGAGACTACCTTTATAACAAGATTAATACCTTGGCTCAAGGGACATAACATTTTAGTAAAATCAAAATTTGTATAGTTATCCTCTCTGTGCTTTCAACCTCTGGCTTCCTTATAAAAATGTCTAAATAAAATACTAGTAGCCAACTCTGGCTCTTATTCCCATCTGTGTTACGTGCTGACCCGGAACCCACTCGAGGCTGTGACGTCTGGGCCAGGGTCTCCTGGTTTATGTCACATCAGCCTGTGCAACTGTGGCATATACGGTTATGTGCTGGTGCCAGCTGTCTCCATGGTTAGATGCTTCTGGAAAAAAACACAGGGAGAAGTATCCCCCCCCAAAGTAGTGTTTTGTGTTGTTTTAAATAAACTCATATGTAGTCTTTCCCCTTTTAATTACTGCATTTTAATGTGGTAGTCTTGATGTATTTGGTTTTTTCTTTTTCTTTTTTTTTTTCTTTGCCAAGAGAGGCCTATTAGGGTAGAAGCCATGAAACAAATATTCTGAATGGTTTCTAATTTTGAGAAGGAAGAGCTCCATTTCTTACTCTGATTTAAAATGTGATAGAAAGCTGCTGGCCAGCTGACGCTAATCTCACTTTATGATCTGTTTAACCTTTTCGTTTCCCAGCCCCGACTCACATTCCCCTCCCCAGACCTGATCCTGTACCAGCCAACGCGTGTCAGGAGCAAGCACACGGGGTCATGGCTGTGAACCCCAGGGGCTGTGGTAGGCTTTTCGTTGAGAACGTTAGTGTGCATCTGCGGGCCGCGGGCCGGCGCAGGGGTGGGTGATGAGGGCCCTGTGATGCTTCTTGTCTTCCCAAGGCCCAGCTCCCCATTTCTCATCTGCCGGGTCTTTGGGGTCAGGGTAGACCCTGCATGTACACAGATGCCAGTGGAATGGGGTTTTGGGGGGTTTTTTTGACTCTTTATTTTGAGCAATTTCAGACTTGCAGAAAAGTTGCACAGACAGCACAGAAGTTTCTGTGCACCACACACCTAGTGTCGCCCAGTGTTGACGCCTTCCGTTACCTCGCGTGACCTTGTGTGGCTTCCACTGCCAGGGACCTAACCTGCGCTGCATCAGTGTGCAGATTAGTACTGGATGCTGCTACAGGCCTTGTTCATGCTTCACTGGGAGTCTCATTCACGTCCTCCTCCTGTCCTACTTGCTGTCCAGCCCAGGACCCCGTGTGGCATGTACTCAACCGTCTAGTCTTTGTTTCTAGCCTGTGACAGTCCCTCTTCCCTTGCTGGTTGTGACCTGGATGCTTTTGAAGGACGTCCGTCCCCCATTTAGGTTTGTGATGTTGTCTCCTGATCAGATTGAGTTTCACATTTTTGTTTAAAAAGAGCACAGAAGTGATGTCTCCTCAAGGTATCACACCATGAGGTATATGATGTCTACATGTCAGTTACTGGGAGCGTTAACCTTGGTCACTTGGTGAAGTAGAATCTGTCTCTCCAACTATAAAGTTACTGTTTCTGGGGTGCCCGGGTGGCTCAGTCAGTGGAGCATCCAACTTCGGCTCAGGTCATGATCTCACGGTCCGTGAGTTTGAGCCCCGTGTCGGGCTCTGTGCTGACAGCTCAGAGCCTGGAGCCTGCTTCGGATTCTTTGTCTCCCTCTCTCTCTGCCCCTCCCCCGCTCATGCTCTGTCTCTCTTTCTCTCTCTGTCAAAAATAAATAAACATTAAAAAAAATTTTTTTTAAGTTACTGTTTCTTCCTGTATAATTAATGAGTACCTTGGAGGAAATATTTTGAAATCACGTAGACATCTTGGTTCTCAGGCTTTCACCCACTAATCTTAGCATACACTGATATGTCTTGCCTGCAACAATTATTACTGTGTTGTGTGCCTGATGTTAATCTATTTTCTTAATTCTCTCTTCATTTATGATTTGGAACTCTTAAGGAAGAGCTATTCTTTCTCTCCTATTTATCAGTACTAGAATGGACTCGTGGATACTCTTTTATATTGTGGGTTTTAGGCAATACTGCCATTACTTATTTGGTTACTCTGACAGCTTCAACTTTGGCTCTTGGGAATTCCTTGAGGTTGACTCCTGTATCTTTATGACATGCCTATCCTTCTTCTTGGCACTTTCTTACTTTCTGGTACCACATATAATCCAAGCTTAAACTGTATTTCCCTTGCCCCTGTCCTGGACTCAGTCATGTCCACAGGGAACCCAAGTGCCTCTTCCTGTAAGATGATACTTAGAAACCCAGATCTGGGCACTGGTGTGCTCATTGGTGCTGAGATGCTGTGCCCTTTGACCCCTCTCGGTGGAAGGGGCTGGGGATCTCCATGTGACCCATGCTGAGTATCATGATGCATCCAGTGTTTACTTCTCTGTACCTGTCATCTGCATGTGTATTAAAAACTGTGAGTTTGTCTCAACACCTCCAATTCAATTCCACAGCAGGTTTCCTCTTAGCCTCTACCCTCCTCCGGTGGTGAGAACTCTGGCTCTTGTGCTCCATAGTGTACCCTCTGTGTAATGGGAAATAAACAGACTTTGAGAAGCTCGTGTCTGTCATTTCAGTGGGCTCACTAGTGCAGACATGGTCTGCTAGGCAAAATCCTGTTTGTGAGGGAGAGTATTTCCTGTGCTTGCTTGGCAAAAAAAGTAGTCTACAGAATTCTGACTACTCATGTAAGAGTGGTTAGGAACTCAGGGTTGAAGCTGCATTAGAAGAGACAGAAAATGAAATATATTTGTTTCACAATAGATGGCATGTTTCCAAATAGAGGGACCAGCTAATTTTTCAGTAATTTTTGCTTATTTTTCAAATATCTCCATGTTGCATGTTGAGAAGAAATTAAAAGAAACCATTGAAGATCCTCTACTGTTAGTTTTATGTGAATAGTAATTTCCTTTTATAGTATTCTCTACTAATTTAGGATTTATTTTTGTTGTTAACCCACTTTATTTTCTTTTCATTCAGTTTTTTGTTGGATCGGTTCTTTTTACCTAAAGTGATTTCATTCTGAATCTTCTGTTCGTTAAAAACCGATATTAAAATTCATTACGTGCACGCAAAGCTCTTTAAAAGTTCTGATTGTACTTTAATATAGCAGGGGTGATACCGTATTTGTGCTTAGAGGTGTGGCAGTCAAAAGTTTGAAAGTATTCTGTGTCTTTATGGGTACTTTATGGTGTGTAGGATCTTATACCCAACTTCTGCTTCGTGAAATTTTCATTCTGGAATTGTGTTTACTGGTGGCAAAGGACCATAAAACTTAGCTGACAGAAATACAAACTTATTGTCACTTTTTGTCGGATGAAGATTAGAAATTGTTGGACATCTTTATGAAATGTCCAGATCTTGCTCTGGGGAGGGCAGAGCATTTAGATGTGTGTGCATGATTCCTTCTTTGCTGTGGTGGTCAGGCTAGTGTGCGGTGTCCCCGAGATGGCACAAGACCAGAGCCGCCTGTGCTGGATGTTTGGTGGTATTTGTTACTGCAGAATAGCCAAGCTGTTCTGACTGATACAGTGAGGACTGTGTTTGTGTCTGGGAGATAGTTACGAGTCTGAAAAAAGTGTAGGCTTTGAAGTATGTTGGAGTTGACCTTGAACACCCACCTATTACTAACGTGCTGTGCCCTTGGGCTGGTTACTTAACCTCTCAATCTGTTTTCTCATCTACAAGTAATTTGTTCTACCTTACATTTGCTGGGAGGAGTAAATGAGATAATGTATGTAAAGCACCTGGCCCAGTGCCAGGCATATGCAACTAATAAATTTCGTTCTTATGCAGCTAGACCTTCTGATAGTCCGTTGGCACGAGGTCACCTCTGTAAAGGTGCAGAAGCGTTCTTTTTCTAGGATGTTAGCTTTTTGACAACAAAGGAAATAGATGATCACATGTTTATTTTATCTTGCCTTATAAAAGAGCGTTAAAATGAGGTGTGGACAATGTGTGCCAGAGGTGTGTGGTATTAAGGGGTAATTGTGTTTCCCTAAAAAAAGCTGAAGCTGAGGTCCAAGGGGATTTCCCCTCTGTGGAGATGTGTGACTGGGGAATAGGCCACCTGCCTTCCTGATGTTCTGTGCAACTTCATTGCTCCCTGTCACCTGTAATTAACTTAGGGAGAAACCATTGTGGGGACTCATGGATTTCTCCCTTTATTCTTGTCTTTAAAATCAAGTTACGTCCTTTTTTTTTTTTTTTTTTTTTTTTTTTTGAGCAACAAGCTTTTGAAGAAAATAAGGACTACAGAGCAGGTGTAGTGACGCAGTAATACGCTGACTGTGGGTCACGGTATTGCCCACACAGACCTGATGGAGATGGCCGATTTTAAAAGCAGCTGTGCCGAAACAGAACATAAAAGTGTATGTGGGCCAGAAATGCACTTTTTCTGTTTATGACTCTACTCCATATTTCACTTACATTTAAAATTGAGTTGACGAATATGAATACAGATATTTAGAGTTATTGTGAAGTCGTACTTGTTTATGTGCATGGACCATATCTTACAGTTTAAGCAGAGAGCAGTTAATGGTTTTACCCATACTGCTTGGAATTTCTTCTTCTTTTTTTTTTTTACCCTCCAGCTTCTGTTCTTTAGGTGTGTAGCTATTTTAGTATTATGAAGGATGATGGATGATGCCGGAAAGTTTCTTTGGAAGCACTTCTGATATTGTGCAATGCACTTGGGGGTCAGCTACACTTGACTGATGCATGATTTATCCCATGTCCCTGCCACTTCCTGAGATAAAGCTGCTGTTTTATCAAAAATGCCACAACTGTGATTTAGAATTTATAAACCTCCGTTTTCGAATAATTGTTCTGATTACTTTCTGCCTTGGCAATAAAATGATAAAGGTAATTGCACACAAATGTGAGATAGCACCAAAATACAATAAAATTAACGTGAATTAGCTTGACGTGTCGATGAGAAGTATTTATGAAATGTAGTGTTGCAATAAGGGAGGGCGATAGTATAGCTCGAAGGTGAGTTATTGCCTTAATGTAATACTCCTTGAAATTTAAAAAAGAGACTCTTTCTGTTGAGGGTGATTGTGCTTTTGAAATTAAGTTGAAGTGATTCTTATAATTGGCAACAATAATGCATTTTGAAGGTAATATCTTTTATTGTGTTATGCCCAGTTGCATTACCTTTTATTTAGCAGTTTCTGGCTCCAGCTTTTCTAAAAGTCCGGTTGTAGCTGACTTGAATTCTGTTGGATCTAGGGGCTCAAATGTTTGACTGTCTTTTCATTATTTCCTCTGGTGTGAATGTTAACCGATACTTTAAAAATATCTTATTAAATCATTTAGATACCAAAGGTTGAATGTTACAGTTATTTTTATCTTTAAAGAAGTTGAAGGAATGTTCTTACAAATGTGTTTTGTCTTCCTGCCTTTGCGTGCATACTGGGGATTTCCATCAGGGTCAGACCCAGTGCCCCCATTAAAATACATGTAGTTTATAACCTTCCCTTCACAATCCTGAAATGAAATTCTTGGATCAAATCTACCTACATACACTATTAAACCTTGAAAATAAGATACAGTAACTGATAACACAATTATATGTGTTCAGAACAGAAATATTTGGGCAGACAGTAGAACAGCTGTAAACAGGTCCAGACGGTTTTATTTAATGGCGACTCCTGACTTGATCCGTGTTGATGTTAGTGCCGACATCTTTCCAAAATGGTAGACGACGTTTTGTAAAGTTCCCGAGAAGATGGAGTCCATGTTTCCCGTGAGCTGTAGGGTTCTTGTGTTCTCGTGAAGCCCTGTGTGTGGCTCCTGCACACTTCTGCGCGCTGACATGTCACATGAGGTTGTGCTTTAGATTTGGATTGCTGTTAGATTTGAGTGTGTTGCAGGACCTTTGAAAGCGTCGCAGGATGAGGATGACTGTGGTCCCACATGTTCCAGAACATTCTGCATTCCTGACTCCTGCCCTTGGCATGTTAATAGGTCTGGCAGTCACCGTGACAAATGAAAATACCTTCAGATGACCACACCCCCTTGAGAAAGACGGGCGAGGAACCCCGCTTCTGAAACCTTGACCCCAGCCAGGTTGCGGTTAGATGGGCACTTCCCCGGGTGACCTCCTGATGCGGGGCCTGCGCCATCTTGCGTCGCCAAGGCAGCCCGAGGTGAGGTTTCTGCGTGGGCAAGCCTCCCCCTGGGCGAATGCTTCCATCACCTGCCCCTTGCCGCCACCCAGTCTCTTCGTCCTCAGGTTTGTGTGCCTGGGCGTGTTTTTTTGTTCTTTCCGACTTGGTGACAGAGTTTCTAGGACTGGTGGTTTGTGTGACATGTAGCAGAGACCAAGGAAGAAGGTTTGGAAACTGAGGTCGATTTTGGAGTGTGTCATTGACGGAAACAATCAGTGTGTGCCTCCTCTTGTTGCTTTGGGAGGGGGACACTGGTCTGCCGTTTTCCCTGAGAATGAAAGTGTTGTGAGCAAACATGCCTAGGGCACATGGAGTAGAATTTTCTTAGAAAGGCATAACCAGTGGGATTTTTTTCCAGAAACAATGGAATTTATAAAATAAAGTGAAATAAGGAGACTTAGTGGTAGGTGGCATCTCTTGTAAGCCCTCTTCTGTTTTCTTGTCCGTCGGTGAGCTGCACACTGGTGTTAGCTCCTGGGCTCCGTCCATCTAGACAAAGATGAAAACCATGTGGTAAGGGGGGCGCTTGGGTGGCTCAGTCAGTTGAGTATCCAGTTGAGGTCATGACCTCACAGTTTGTGGGTTCAAGCCCTGTGTTGGGCTCCATGTTGACAGCTCGGGATTCTCCCTCTCCCTCTCTCTCCCTCTCCCCTGCATGCTTGTGCACTCTGTCTCTCCTTCTCTCTCTCTCTCTCTCTCTGGCTCAAAATAAATAAATAAACTTTAAAAAATGTAAAAAATAACTTTGTGATTAGTCTAGTACACATTTACATGTTAAAACATAGGCCAACTAAAGCATGAAATAGCCATGTGTTTAATATCCTATGTAAATATCATATACAATTAAAAGGGAATACTCATGGTTTTTTTTTAGCACTTTTACTTAAGGCTGAATTTTAGGGGCTATAAGGTCATGGAGTTCAGTCGCTTGGTGGCTCCTGGTCATGCTGTGGGCATATTCAGCCTGTTCTGTTTCTGTGGAAACGGGAGCCCCTTTCTGTCTGTGTGGTAAGGCCCATACCCCAGGTCTTTGAGGGCTGCTGCTGTTCGGGGTCTGCTTGTCCTTGCTCCTGGGGTCTGATTTCCACGCGTGCCTGGTTCTTTGTACCAGAAATCACACTGAAAGATCCTTTGTTATTTGCTCATAAGTAACGTGGAGCCTGGACGACTGGCCTTGACCGTCTGCATGTCCTTGGGGTGGTGCTGACTGCACCAGCCGGCCCGGGGCTTGGAATTTCTGGTGGCTTTCGTATCCCTTCGTTAGCCTAGTGGTTCTAACTGGGGAAGATTTTGCCCCCAGGGGACATTTGTCCCCAGGACATTTCTGGGTACCACAGTTGAGGAGGCCAGGGATGCGGGCAGGTACCCCACAGCACGTAGGTCCTGTCCCTGCAGCGGTGATCTGGCCCCCACCATGAGCTGTGCCAGGGGTGGGGGGGGGGGCCGCAGTCACGATCTGTGTGAATAACTCATGTAAAGCCCAGCTGGGTCCCTGTCCAGCCCGAGGTCTGCCTGCCTGTCCCCTTTTATCTGTGGCGCGATGCCCTCAGGCAGGATGCCCTTGGTGCCAACTCTTACTCCTCCCTGACTTTTCTTAGCCTCTCCCATCCCCCGCCACACGTGCAGCGAGCATGTCCCATGCCGTGGGCCTCCTCAGAGTCCTGTGTGTCTGCACTCGCCCCACCTGGGGCAGGGGCCCCCCTCCTGGCCCGGCTGGGGCGGGCTAATCTCGCGAGCGTGTGTGGCACTTTCTGTCCTGCCGGCACCGCTCTGAGGCCTCACCGGCCCTGGTACTTGCTCTCAGGAGCCTGCTTGCGGTCCCTCCGTCTAGCGGCCTTCTGCTTGCTGTCTGCAGAGCTTGCGCCCTGTGGTTTTCTTTTCTCTGGGTCTTTCCATGCCAACATTCTACAAATGCCTTCTTAATCAACCCCTTTTGAACGCCTACCCATCCTTCAAGTCTCCTCCTCCTATAAAGATTTTCTTAGTCCTTGAATTTGGATGTCTCATTTTTCGGGGAATATTCTCCAAGCATATTTCCCTCAGTCTGTTTTAGGGCGACATATGTAGTTCAGGGAGTGGATCCCGAAGCCAGACCTGATCAGGGTTCTAGTCCTAGTTCCGCCAGTTGGGAGCTCTGTGCCCTTGACCGAGTTATGCAAGGTCACCATAAGCCTCAGTTCTCCTGTCTCTGAAATGAGGTTTTAATACTACAGTGCTTATAGGGTTACAGTGCAGGACGAGGCAGGAAGAGGCTGTGAGGGCCTGGACAGCCTGTGGATGTCAGCACGGGTCACCTCAATGCCAACCTTCCCAGGTCGGCTCTTTTTTTTTTTTTTTTGTCTGCTGTCCCCTTAGGTATTGATAGAAAATCCCCCTCTCTGACAGTGTGCAGCTGCAGGATAACAAGGGGAAGGCGGGTGGTCTGGAGATGTGGTGGGTCCTGCCTGAATGAAGCCCAGACAGCTCCCACGTGGAGAATGGCCGCCCGCTCAGGACTGTCCAGACCTCACAGAGCCCGCACCAAGGAGGGCCGGGGTTGAAAATGGCCTTCCTGGAGGAGGCAGGGTTCTCAGGGGCGATCTGCGCTGGGGACCTGGGAACCCCCGGAGGGGGCCTTCTTCCCGGTGACCAAGGAGGCGGGCCTTCCGGCCCGGGGGGGGGGGGGAGCCAAGATGGGTATTTGCAACTGGGGCTGCCGGAAGCTCGCTGGCAGAGACCCTGGCAAGCGGGCCAAAATGACCAACGGTTTCTGTGCACCTTCTTACTGTGCAGCCTCACTGTCCCCGTCTTCCAGCCGTGCTGTGTTTGCTGGTGTTTTGATTGTATTAGTTACGTAGAAGACAAAGAACACTTTCAGTCCCACGGAGTAAATATGAACCTGCTTCAATACCATTTTATCTGTTCAGCTTCAGCAGCGAGGAAGCAGCCTGAAGCTTTGCTCCTGACTCCAGCACGGGTCTTCGGGGTGGGATCAGAAGGACCGCCTTTCCTGAAGCACTGGGTCCCAGGTGGTGCACGGCCTTCGCAGGGTGGCGACACCCGTCTGTTCTCCGAGGTTGTGGTTTCGGGGGTGAAACGGGGTGTGGGGGGGTCTCCTGTTTCCTTCTGTCCCAGGAGAGGCCCTCAAGTTTTCGGGAGCCTGTGGTGGAGCCCCATAGTACATCTCAACCCATGTCTGTCTCCAGCCCGGCGGTCACCGTGGTTTTATCCTGCACCGACTGCCAGAGGCGGTGAAGTTAGATCTCAGCGTAAAAACCCTCTTCCGGGGGATTCTAAGGGCCGCACCCCCTGCCGCCCACCCTCCCCGTGCCAGCCCCTGCGTGGAGAAGCCCCTGCTTGGAGAAGTGCTCTCTTGTGTGACCAGGTGTGGGAAGTATCAAGGTGCTTTGCTTTAGAGGGTCTGGAGGGGATGGTTGTCCCAGGGAAGCACGTGCCAGAGGAAGGGGGCGGTGGCGCCGTGTGGGCTGGAGAGTGGCGGGCAGGGGGCAGAGCTGCAGGCCATCTTCCGTGGAATGTGGGGTTTCTCAGGAGGTACGACGAGCAGGTCTCACGCTCCAGGGAGGTTGTGTCTTAGTGACAGAGGTGCTGACCTCTCCCGTGTAGGAGAGATTTAGTTAATTTGGAAAACCAGTTTCGGGCCAGGTTGCTCACCTGCTTGAAGGAAAAAAAAAAAAAAAAAGCGAAAGTAATATTCTCTGTCATGAAGAAGGTTTGTGGATATTGCTAGTTACTTATTTTGAAGAGCTAATCAATGAAATGAAATTTAATGAAATCAAATAATTTGGACAGTCGTTTGAAGAAAGTAGCTGCGGCAGGTTTGATCTGGGGAGGCCGTGGTGTCGTTTCCCTGCGAAGCCGAGTCCTCGTGCGTCATTTGGCTTTGCAAGGGTTCTGTTTGCTTTTTCCTTTTGGGTTGAAATTTTTGCCTTTCCTATATGAGATGTTTATTATTGCTACCCAAAAGTGTCTGGAATATATATTGCTTTAAGCTGTGGGATAAAGTTTACTCTCGTGATGGTTTAATTTTTATTGCGTTCCCATCGTGTGCTAGCTATTGTTCAGATGACACACGCGGCCGTGCCTGCCCCGGGAGACCACATTCAAAATTGCATCTCCGGTCCGTGTCACATGCTCGGGAGCCGCACATACCTGCGACCCCCCTCCTCGTTTCTGTTGGCTCTCTCTCTTTTTGTTTGCCTGGCACGTTAATATTTCTTTGTACTCTCATGTTATTTCTGTAGAAAAAGTTGTGCTTTACCAAGTAGAAAATATTTTATAGTAATAGTGGTTAATTATTTTAGTTCCAGGTTGTTGAAAATTGATAGAATGACTAACTCTTCAGCTAAAATCCTACTGCAGAGTGATTTAGAGATGCTATAATTGTTATGTTATGTTTTCCAGTTTATCCAGAGGTGACTTCAGACAAGTAATTCTACTCTGCCAGACAATTTATTTATCTAACTATTATGTATTTATCTTTTCCTTGGTTATACATGATTCTAGGGTATAAAGTCTGTTTTTTCATTGAAATCTGTACATAATAACATTTAAATTCTTTCAAATCCAACTTTTGAATATTAAAAGGCTTCTCCTGTCTACCAGATTTTGGTAAAAGTGTGACACAAAATTGTTTCATAGCCAACAGTTAAAAGGAAAAAGAGCAGAGGGTCTGGGTGCACCTCCAACTGGACCCCATTTTCTAGGTGATGGGCATAATCATCAGGCTTGGTGTTGGAAGGGAAGTCTGTAGGCCCTACTCAGTGCAGGGGGTCTCAGCTCTGCCCTCGGGCACGTCTCCAGCCCAGGTAGGCCCCCCCCCCCACCCCACCAAGCTTGCTGCACTTCTCAGTGAGCCCCTTTGTCTGTCTTCTCGGAAGACCACAGGTGACCAAAAGGATACCAGCAGTTACTAAGTGGGGGTCAGCTAAGGAAAGAAGATATCATGCGCCACAGAAAGGATTTCTTAGAGAATATTTGTTGGATATTTCATAGAGGTTCAAATATAATACAGTTGTCAAAAATACGCGGTTCTGTGGGAAGTCACAAATCTTGGGGAAAGCACTGGAATTGAAGGGTAAGAGTGGGTGAAATACTGGAATATGTTGTACAGATTCTGTGTCATGTTCCCAGGCCCCCCCCCCCCCCTGCAGCGTGCGGGCTCGCCTCCCCAGTGCCTCTTGCATCCAGAGCCCTCTGCAGTCGGCTCACGGAGGTGGCTGTGGACCGGGGATCGGTGCAGGGTCCGCGCCTCCCTGCGCTGCAGCGAGCCCTGGTGGGGCTGCTTCTGGTGGCAGCACGATGACAGCCTGGAGACGCCCCTCGAGGAGTAGTTCTGCGGAGCAGAAGGGCGATGGGAACCGCGTATGGGGAAGCGCCCAGCACTGATGTGTGATGTGTGATGTTGGAACTACAGCTGACAGATCTCAGGCTGGGCCGTAAATCACAGCCTCATTGGTTATTTCAGTTCGTTTAGTAACTTTATTGATCTGTGTCACATACGTGCCCAGGAAGAATTTTAGGATGTTTACAACTTTATAAAGATGAAAAATACGTAAGAAATAGACGAGGGCATTAGGCATGGAAATAGGAGCAGGCTGCTTGCTATTCCAAATTCGTGGCACACGTGTTCTGTAAAATGGCTCAAAACAGGCCCAGAATTAAACACGGAGGCAATCCTTAGCGTCCAAAGCAATGACGGTGTCCACACTAACTGCGGGAAGCATCGTAACGGTTTGGCATGAGTATTTTGTCTAACAAAGCCACCTTCACCTGGCAGTCTGTGTTTTAGAGTGGGATGGAGACCTCCTCGGGGATGTTTGGGGATTGGTGCGGGCTTAGCGTGTACAAAGGGCCTGTAAAGACCTCTGGATGGTCATGGGAGGCTCTGCACCCCAGCCCCGCTCCGTCTGTCCTGTTCTGGAGCTGCAGGCCACACCTGCAGCCCCTGGGGTGCTGGTAGAACTGCAGAACCTGGGCCCGCCCACTGCTGCCGAATCTGTGTTCCCTGAGACCCGTGAACGCCTGCCCCAGAGCAGATGACACTTGGGGGTTTTCCTCCCGAGGCCGTCTCTTCCTCTTTGTTGGATCTGGGTCAGCTGTTATCTTCCCAGGTCGTCAAGGGTTTAGCGCAGGGCTGGGTCCTGGGTGTGTGGTTGGCGAGAAAGGGCAGCAGATTCAATTTACTGAGTATGTGTCCTGCAGATGCAGTAGCCAGGGACCCGGGCGAGGCAGAGAGAAACAGGCATCGTCTGTTCTGCCCTCACACACCTTCAGGAGAGGGGCAGCTGGGTGCTTGCAGCATCCCCAGGGCGCGGTCTCTCGAGCAGCTGTCTGCTCAGCCATTGTGACTTCACGTGCTCACGGGCTGCACAGAGTACTGCTTACTCAGTGCTGATTTACATCAACCTAGTTCTGACTTAAACACCTGCATTAGCCTTGGCCTTAGGAATTCCGGAGGAGACAAGTGTTTGATATATCCATTTTAGTTTCTTCTGTAACGTGGTTATTTGAGCCATAATTAATGGTGTATCTAAACTAATCTCTCCCCAGTGCACGTTCAGCACTCTGGAGTCAGACAGCCTCACCCCTGTCACCCACCACGGGGCTCCGGAAAAGTCACTCTAGTGTTGGAGCTTCAGGTTCTTTATCATCCAGGAAATGGATGCGCCTAATTTGCAGGGCTCTCGTAAGGATTAGAGAGCCGTACAGATGCCAGCAAGCGGGAAATGCAGGAAAGGTCAGGAAATAACTAGGCCTGTTATCAGACTGACTTGCGGGCTAGTGATGCAAAAAACAGTGATTGAATCATAGTCTGTATTGTGCGGAGGAATATCTGACAACTTTCACAGCAAGTGTTGGCGAGGATGTGGAGGAACTGGAGCCCTCCCTCATGCACGGTCGGTGGGAGTGCAAAGTGGGGCAGTTGCCGCGGAAGATAGCGCGGCGGCTCGTCACAGTGTTAAACACAGAATAACCGTATGACGCGGCGAGTCCACCTCTGAGTACGCGGCTAGAAGAACCAAAAGCAGAGTCTTGAACAGACATGTGTGCACCCAAGTGCATGGCATTCTTCACAGTGGTTGAGTGTTGGAGACGACCCAGATGTCCATCGAGGAACAGGTAGATAAGCCACAGCGTATGGTCCATCCCTCAGTGGGACGTTACTCAGCCTTAAAAAGGAGAGAAGTTCCACCACCTGCCACAACACGCGCGAACCTTGAGGACGTGATGCCGAGTGACACACGCCAGCCACAGAAGGACAAACACCGTGTGACTGCACTTACGTGAGGTTCCTGGAGCGGCCACGTTGGTGGAGAGACAAAGTGGGATGGTGGGCGGCAGGTGCTGGGGCAGGGGAGTGGGGAGTGGTGTTTATGAGGACAGGGTTTCCGGTGGGGATGGTAAGGAAGTTTTCGGTATAGGTACATTTTTAATGTACGTGATGACACCGAATTGTATGTTTACAAATAAAATGATACCGTGTTAGTTTTAGCACAATAAAAGGAAGTATATTTGATAAGCTTTAAACAGAAGCAGCGTCTGGGATGTTGTATCTAATGCACCTGGTCATCGGCTCAACTTGGCCCCTGTTGAATATCCTGACAGGGAGGGCCCCGTGGACCCCAGTGCTGTCCCTGCGGGTGAGTGAGGCACGTCATCAGGTGGGGTCTTCTTCAGGCCCTCAGGGACCACAAGAGCAATTCCAGAAACTATCCCGGCCTTGGTGTTGAGTATAGAAAAGACTAGAGGAATAAAGTATCTTGACTTTCCAAAGGATGTGGTAAAACAAGGGAAGGTAACAGTCTAGTGTTTCATCAGGACGCTCGTCATTACCTTCCCAAGTTTGTGTGTTTGCTGGCCTCTGGACAGGTGCTTCTAACCCCCGCATCCCCGCCACCTCTCACCCCGGTGCCTTGTCACACTCAGTACGTTCCAAATGCTCTGGATGGTCTTCTAGAAATGGAGAAAATGGCAGTATCCTTTTGTTTAAAAAAAAAAAAAAAGAAAGAAAAGATACTTAATGTTAGTTTGCTTGCTAACAGGTTAGGTCTTAGAGTTTAAAGAAGTACTTAATTATCAAAGCTTTTGCTTCTGTGACAGTGTGGATTTTTCTTCTAATTCAGGTTACCTTTGGAATTAACAGTGCAGATCCATGAGATTTTCATCTGTGAATATTGTTTGAAGAATTCATTCTGTTGTAATTGAGATAAAATGTACCAGTTAAATTTTGTAATTTTACATCTTTTTTTGCTAGTTTTTGAAATATCCTGTAGAATTTTTCCTCGCGGTAGTGGGAACATATGTGAGCGATGCGATTACATCAATCAATTATTTGAACAAAGATTGGGAATAGCTTACATGTGACTTTGTGAAAAATCCCTGTTTCCAAGGAAAAGTATGTGCACAATACTTAGTCTCTGTGTCATTTGTAGATAAATTGGTTACCAGTTGGTCTCTGTTTTTATTGAAGCATGAAGCTTCTGTGAATAAGTGTGGATTTTATGTATACCTTCTGCATGTCTTATAACAAGTGTCTCAAAGCAAATAACTTTGCAAAAATGATTTTTTATGTTCAACATTAAATCTTCCTTTAAACCATTTCAGTTCCTGCTGGCTTCACGTGGTGGTTTCCCCCACTTTGGCATACAGTGAGCACACCCCAGGACCCACAGCCAGCCTCCCCCTGCCCCTCTGCCATCAGCTCTGTGCTGGGCACGGCACTCTGGGTGACATCTGACCCTGACCTGTCCCCAGCAGGCTGACACGGCCTGCGAGAGACAGACTGGGATCAGCCCCTTCTCTCTTCTGCTTCTCCTGCAGCGGCTGGGGGACAACTTGGGACCAGAGGAGTCAGGAGATTCAGAGACAGGTGCCGACCTCGTCCAGTGGCGTGCCCACCTGCGGGCGTGACGGGCCTGCCATTTCTGAGAGGATTCTTGTGCCGGGCAACCACGTGGCCCATGCTGCTTCCTCAACCACTTGCTAAAGACTGGGTGGGGCAGAGGGGCGGGGGTGGGGGGCAGGTCGCAGCACCCAAATGGGCTCTGAGAGTTCACAGTCCAGCCAGGAACATGGTTCCAACAGGGCAAGACCCACCTTGCAGAACAGAAAAAGATGAGGGACTTAATTCTGTGATCGTGATAATATTTCTGCTACTCGGGCTGAGTCTGTTCCAGGAGCTTAGACTAGGGAGGGGTTTCCGAGAGGCCCGTTGAAGCCCAGCGCTCTGCTGGATGAGGCCTGCAGCTTGCCTGGGTGGGGCGGGGTGGGGGGGACACCTGTCCCAGTGACATTTTAGATACGCATCAGGGCAGTCGTTGAAGCCGGCCAGTTAAAGGGCAAATTGCTGCTTCTGTAATAACCACAGCCCCCTAGACAGCATGTTCGTGTACGTTCGTGGGTGACTGGTTCTGTGTGCACATTCCAGCTCTGGCTCAGTGCTAGGTGTCTGCACTTGCACCAGAGTCGAGACCTTGGCATCTTGGACGATTTTGTAAGGGGTTTGACATCAGCAGGTAAAGAATTCAGTGCAAGAGTGGGTCTGTAGATGGTGAAAGCAGGTGTGCCTTGCAACACATGTCTCTGGGAAGTAGCATTACCTGCATTAACCAGAACCTTTAAAAGAAATACAGGTGTTGTTTTTTTTTTTTTTTTTTTCCAAACACACGGTTGAATGCTTACTGCTAAGAAATTCTTCATAAGTGAAAAAGGCAGAGCAGCTTTTCCTTGAAGTGTTGTTTCTTATTAATGATTGAAAGCTTACGTTCTGTTTAGGCTGCGTGCATGTTGGGGTGTGGCTGGCCTAACCCCCTGTCCGCCCGTAGCTTCCCCGTCCAGTTTCTGTATCAGATCTTGGCGTGGTTGGTTGCTCCTCACCTCCCAGCCCCCCTGCTGCTTCCCCCCCACCACCCCCCATGAAGTCGCGTCCAGCGGCCGAGGCTCTGCTGCTGTGCAGAGGGTGAGCATCTCGTCAGGACTGACGACCAGCTCTGCTCTTAGAAGTGTGTTGCTGTGGAGGAGCATTTTCACTACGGAAGTGATGTGACGGGGAACCCTATAGAGGCGTGCTGTCACGGCGGAACGAGCCTTGCTGAGTGGGGCTGGGAGTCAGCAGGGGCAGTGGAGGCACTGGCATCCTCCAGGGGCCCTCGCCGCGAGGTGGAGCCCACAAACTGGGAGGCGCGGTGCTCCAGAAAATCGGGCATGGGTAACACGGGGCTGGCTGTGTGGTGAGCGGGTGAGACCCGGCTGTGCCAGGATGAGTCACTGTAGGAGCAGAAATGAAGTCACGTGACAAATTGCTCGCTCTTTCCTGATGTGGTCAAGAATTCCTCTTCAGTGGAAATCCACTACTGAAAACATTCATCGGATTAATTTTAATCAAAAGCTTGAATCAATACAAAGCACCTTGGGAAAACAGCCGCCCTCCCCCAAGTAACATTTTGTGGATTCGGGTGTCCCATATTTCTGGCTTGTAATGAGGTGAAGGAGTGACTTTCATGGCACTTACTTATTTGCTTTCCTTTTGGAAATCACAGGCAGATTTTTACAGTTGTTTTGTTGGGTCACTAACGTTGCGTACATCCGTGGCAGAAACGAGATAAGCCATCAGTGAGGATGGAGACCTTTGGGAATTTACAAAGCCTCAAAATGTAAATAGCAAGTATGGTATTGGGGCTAGAAAGTTAGACAGCTGTGCCTCACGTGGGCTTGGCAGTGGGACGTCCGTCCGTGAAAGTAGATTTGTGTCTGTTCATCCATCAGCTTTCTGGGAACCCACACCTTCTTCCTCTTGAGTGAGCGAGGGGAGAGGCTTGCTCGCGCACCGTCCTCGGTCAGCACGGCCGTGTTGTGAGCTCGCGGGCAGAGCCACTGGGGTGTCTGAATGGTTTCTTGCCCAGATCCCAGCCAGGGACATTCCCCAGTTTCCCCTTCCCCTGGCCCCTGGGCAGCTGAGCATCTACTTCTGATGTCCCTGGCACCGCTGCTTCGGTCCAGTAACGGGGAACGGGCACTGTTACCACGAAACGCATGTCTGGGACCCTGGAAAGCCAGATGCCCGGCCTCACAAAGGGTTCTTGGGTGCGTGGCATGAATTTGCTCAGCTGCCTGCCCAGCGTCCACCTCCCGCAGTCCTCCCTGCTGCCCTGGGAGCTCTCTGCCTTGCCTCCCGACCGACAGACACCTGGACTGCTCCTGAGGCTCTCGCTACCTCCTTTGCCTTTTGGCTTGCTAAATGCCCCATCACCACGTTGCTTTGAAATCCACGCGCGACAGACTGGAATGGCAGGTGCTGTGTGCACCTCACAGGGGCCCTCTGCCTGCCTCACGGGCCAGCAGGCGTGCAGTGATTTTCGAATGCGCCCTGATGTTGGGGCAGCCCGTGACGGGCTGCCGAGTGCTCTCTCGTGCACTGTCTCAGCCGCATGGTGTCCCCGTTTACAGAGGAGGAGATGGGCCCAGAAAGGTCCCTGTACGCTCAAGGTCACCCGAGCGCCGAGATGGCTTTTCTCTCCAGCTCCAGACTCTGTCCCGTTGTTACCCTGGAAGGAGACGTGTTCCCAGATGTAACTAAATCGTCACAGCCCGTTGCTGAGTGGGCGTCCTCCTGTGGGCTTCCCACGGCACTCCCGCCGCGTTTCCCGATGGGGTGAGTTGCGTCTCCGTCAGCCACGGTGGGGATGGTCCCTCGTTGGGAGGACGCCGTAGCAGGTGGCACCTGATTCCGGCACACGCAGCCTGCTCCGTGTGGTGATGACCGACCTCTCTGTGGGTCATCCCCTCTGAGCATCACGTTGGAGGGAGCGTCCCCTCCGTCCTGCCGGCTGACGCAGGTTTCCCGTGCCAGTCGAGTCGTCAGGCCGTTCCCTGGAGTAGCAGGACGTGAGACGGGCCACGCTTGGTGGCCACACAAGTGGCCTACGGCGCAGGACACGCCTCTCAGAGGGTTGAACCGTTTTCCTTCCGAAAGGATTTTCTCTGTTTCTTTGCTAATGGGTGAAATGTGTGAAAATACTTGATGAATCTTAAAGTACCAAACACGCGTGGGAAGAAGGCACACAGTAGCGGTCGTGTTTCCAGTTTGTACTGTGTTTGCTTGGTGCTTCGTGGAGGGTCAAAGCTGCGTACGTGGTCCACTCTGCCCCCAGACCCTCCTCCCCCAGTCTCCTCACCATCACCCGTGGCCGTCCTGGCAGGTCACTTCGAGAGTCACCTGCGCTGTGATGTCATTCCTCTGTGAGCCCTGGACTGCCGTAAATCCTGCACAGCTGTTGCAATTACGACTTCGAGACTCCTGAGCTGTCTTCCAGGGGAGGAACCTGTCCTCTTCTCCGGAGTCATGATTAATTCTTAGAGTGTATGGTTTTTTGAAGAATTTAGTGTGAGATAAAGGACTGGTATTTTATTCTTGCATTTATTACGGTTTAATCAAATGGAAAGTGCACTTTTGGTCTGGAAGGCTTGGCTTCAGCCGCAGGATTAGACTGAATTATTGTTTAAAGAGTAAAAGGTATAGAATTATATGCTCAAGCTATCAGGCCGCTGATAGGTTTTGGGCGTAACGTGCCTAATTTAGAACATAAAATTTCCTGCCTTGGATTAATTGCTCAGAGGCAGCACGTGTGAGGCGGCAGGGCGGCCTTGTTGTGGGGATGGCGTCCGTCCCTCTAAGAGCCTCGAGCCTCGCCGCCAGAGCGTGTCTGGAACATAAGGGCCTTCCATCGGGGACACCGAGTCATAAATCACACTGTGTTTCTCACCAAGAATCCTTCACCACAGAAACGTTGTGAAACCGCTTCTTTATTGGGGATAAAGAGGATTTAATTCTGTGGTCCTCAGTGGGGCCCAGGCTTAGCGCTTGGGCGTTGACTGGTGACGGGCCTTTCTAAGCAGGTACTTAAGAAAATTCCAGAAAACTTTTGTAGCCACACCTTGGTCGAGGCCGTGGTGTCAAAGACCAGGGTGTGAGCGTGTGGGGATCAGAGTGGTCTTAGGGTTTGTTCATCAGTGAGCGGGAGAGGAGGACTGGATAGCGTAAAACAGAACCCTCTGAGGCTCGCTTCCCCGCGCCTCTCCTTCAGAGCGTGGCCAGCCTCCCGCAGCGGCTGGTGGTGGTGAATGTTCCTGGCTTTGTGGGCTGTACCGTCTCCTCACCACGCCTCACAGAACCTGCCGGAGATAACGCACAGCGAGCCTGTTGTGTTCCAGTGGAAATGTACTTATGGACTCTGACATTTGAATTTTGTATTTTCACGGGTCATGAAGTATTTTTCTTTGACCTTTCTTCAGTCATTTAAATATGTTAAAAAACCATTCGGAGCCCACGGGCTATCCACCGATCCCCCTGGTGAGCCAGAGTTGCCCTGGGCCTGCCGATTCCCAGTCGGTATCAGGAGCTGAGGTGCCCTTGCTCGTCCCCCCAGAGGCTCCGGTGGCCCCGCTCACCGCCAGGTAGCCTGTGCTCCTCACCCGGTGCCCTTGGTCTCCGGTCCCAGGTGCTCAGGCACGCGTTCCTCCCCCGGGTGCCCTGGCTATTCACCGTCAGATCTCAGCACTGCATATCTTGGCAGCTTTGCAGAACGCACCCAGGGAAATGCCAGTGGGCATTTGGGGAGGGAAGGAGGGCCAGTGGGCACTGGCAGCCTCCTTGCTTCAGGGAGCAGGATATTTCTGTAGGCTTCTACAAAAGCTACAGTCTGATTCGCATCCCATCCGTGGGGGCGCTCTCCCTGGCCATTTGCTGAAGCTCTTTTTGAGGGTTTCGGTGCATCCTGTATTGGGATCTTCATCTAACAGTATTCACTGTGCTGTGTGAACCAGCGCAAATAAGGATTTGGTTACTGAACCTGGAGACAGCGTGATCGCGAATCCCCTGTGTTCGCTGATTACATCACAGACACCAAAAGCTCATGTTATTAAATTTTTTTTTCAACGTTTTTTTTATTTATTTTTGGGACAGAGAGAGACAGAGCATGAACAGGGGAGGGGCAGAGAGAGAGGGAGACACAGAATTGGAAACAGGCTCCAGGCTCCGAGCCATCAGCCCAGAGCCCGACGCGGGGCTCGAACTCACGGACTGCGAGATCGTGACCTGGCTGAAGTCGGACGCTTAACCGACTGCACCACCCAGGCGCCCCAAAAGCTCATGTTATTAACACACAAGTTCTGCTTCTGCACAGGCGGGAAACTTTGTTAACTGTTTGTGACTTTTTCTCCTGGTTGGATTGCAAACGCACACGTGGTCCTTGGACACTACAGGGACTGTTCCCGGGTGGGGATGAGTTTGAATCACACCTCGCTGTCGGGAAGTTTGAAAGGTTTTCACTTTATCACTGGGCCCAGCTTGTCCAGGAAGAGTGTTCTCCCGAGTTCTGCGCGACCCCGGGTAGCAGCCCGTCCTGTCCTTTGGAACAGGCATCTCTTGACTTTGGCAGTTTTGCACAGGTGAAAAAGCTGATGCTTCCCTCAGATTTTCTTGCGTGTTCTCACATGCTGCTGCTTCTCTACGAACTCAGTTAAACTTTGCCCAACTGGAGAGGCCTCCAAAGAACGGGGTTGTTTTTTGCTGTGACATATTTAAGCTAAAGCCTCCCAAGACATAACAGCTTTAAGAACTGACATTTCATTTTGAGCGCCTGCCCACCACCCTCCTTAGTCCTTCGTGACAAACTGTCATCGTGCAGCCCAGGACCTCATGGGTACCTTAAGTGCCGGAACATTTCCCGGTTGCGGGCACATGCCATTGGCGGGGTGTGGTCCAGGACCCACGCAGGGGCCTTGCCAGATGTCCAGGGATGATCCCGGGGACCAGGCAGCTTCTATCCAGACCACACGGTCAGCGGGGCTCTCCGTCCTTCCGCAGGACGGTCACTTTCACCAGCAACGGTAGCACGCGCTCTGGCAGGGGCAGTTAAAGTGAAAACCGGGTATTTTCTCATCGCTTTTCTTCACAGTGAATCCCGAGTGAATTATTCTTGGTCACGGCTGAAGGTCAGTGTGCCCAGGCGTGACAGGGTGGTCAGACTCCTGCTGTGAGTGTACCCGGGCGCCCTTCACCATGGAATTTGCTGCTGTTTCCACAGGGGCTCCTAGTCTGTTCCTTGTGTAAAGGGTTCAGCACCCTTTGGTTTTCTGCAAAGCAGCTGCAGTCCTGTCAACTTTTTCCCCCCAAAGTTTGTTTTGAGAGAGAGCGGGGGAGGGGCGGGGGGGGTGGTGAGAGAGAATCCCAAGCCGATTCCACACTCTTAGTGCAGAACCCGACACGGGGCTCGAACTCCCGAACTGTGAGATCATGACCTGAGCGGAAGTCAGATGCTTAACCGCCTGAGCCACCCAGGTGCCCCTATGAACACACGTGAGGAGGGCTCTGTGGTGTCTCTTCCTTTGGAGGGCAGCTGTGATCATGAGGCTGGGTCTGTGCCCGGCGCTCCTCAGAGGCTGGGGGTCCAGAGGCGGGGGTCTGCTTGCTGTGGTGGGTCTTTCCACCCCCTGTCAGACTGTCCCAGATTTCGGGGCCACTCATGCTCCTGGTGCCCTGGAGGAAGTTGAGGCATCTGCTGTGGCCAGGCCTCCATGTCCACCTGTGCGCCGGGGAGGAAGGTGTCTAGGAACGTGCACAAGGACCACTGAGCCTCCCCGCCTGGGACGTGTGGCAGGTGGACCAGAGAGTGGCCTCCAACCCTCCATTCTGGGCTCCATCTAAGAAGGGCCTGAGGTCAAGACCTAAAGCCAGTTCCCTCCCGCCCATCGTCTCTGGGCCTTATCGGGCCTCACAGCCCCTTCCCAGGACCTGGTGACCTTGCTTGTGCTGGCTCAGGTTCCCATGGCCCTGCCTGTGTCAGCCCCTAGCACTGGTGGCAGGGCAGGGGCAGGGGATGAGGTGACCCTGCGACGCCCAGGACTGGCTGTGGGTCCCGCTGGCACCTCGCATCCCCACTGGATGCCAGCTCCTGCCCTCTGTGGTCAGGTCCAGCCACCCCATTCTGACAGTAGGGGGGTGCATTCTGCCAAGGTAAGGATTCTTTCCTGCTTTTCCAAATCCTACTCAAATGTCTGTTGATGCAGGTTTTTTATTTTGCTCCCTGTATCAGAGGTCTGGGCTTCGTTCATTTTTGTAAACTGGTTTCCTCTTACCTGTGGGTCTGGTCTTTTAGCTGGCAGAGTGACACATTTGTGTTAAAAAGTGGTTTTTCAGGGCACCTGGGTGGCTCAGTTGGTTGAGCGTCCAACTTAGGTCAGGTCATGATCACAGTCCGTAACTTTGAGCCCTGCATCGGGCTCTGTGCTGATGGCTCGGAGCCTGGAGCCTGCCTCGGATTCTGTGTCCCCCTCTCTCTTTGCCCCTCCCCCACTCATGCTCTGTCTCTCTCTCTGTGTCAAAAATAAATAAAAACATTAAAAATAATTATTTTTAAAACAGTGGGTTTTCCTTCATTAGGTACTCAAACTTGGTTTCACTGAATTGCCAAAACAGGAGGGAAATAGAGTGACCTGAGCAGACGGAGCCTTTAAGCTGTGTTTGTGCCAGCTGTCCCCCAAAGTCCTGCTTGAGGCAGGGGCACAGGGGCAGGGGCACAGGGGCTCCTGAGGGCCTGGGAGCCTAGCAAGTGGAAACCTGTTTGAAGGGTCCTCTTTCCCTCAGCAAACTTAGGATTTTCCCATTTCATCCTTGTTAAGGTATAAAACCGTTTTCCTCCACGAAATTGGTTAGCTAGGACTGTGTGCAGTGTTCACCCTGTGGTTTTGTCTGCGCCAACCCAGCACCGTGTACCCCAGAGTGTGCACACTCGGGGTTGAGCACGCTCTATTTTATTTTTTAATTTTAATTTTTTTTTTTTAAAGTAGGCTCAGAGCCCAATGCAGGGCCTGAAGCCACCACCGTGAGATCAAGACCTGAGCTGAGGTCAGGAGTTGGATGCTTACCCGACTGAGCCACCCCGGGGCCCCTGCACGCTTTAGACATCGGTATATCCGCTGCCACGGGGAGCCTGCGGGTTTGACCCCGGCGTGCGGTGGCCTGGTTAGTCAGAAAGCTTGTTATGAAACGCTTCAAGGAAACACGTGATGGTCACTGATAAACTCCCGTGTTCTGCTGTCCTGCGTGGTTTGGGCGGGTCCAGACGTCGTGCACCTACCCCGTTGGGATGGATTTGGATTCGGGTGCAGTTGCGGCCGGGGATGCTTTTCAGAGGTGCTCCTGGAGCGGTTTGTTACACTGCACACATAGTCTTCTGTACTCCTCTCTGCCACCTGTTTCTCCTCCCTCTCACACACGGTCACATGGTCACACTCACACAGCAGTTTGCTTTCTGTCCCTTAATTCCTGTTGGAGTGCCGATTCAAACCACGTTTGAGCTCCAGAAACAAAAGCGGTTGCCCTCCCACAAATACGATACTATGACCTGGGAGGTTGGCCTCCCAGTTTGATAATATGAACAAAAGCGAGAAGTTTGGAAAGGAAAACCGGGCTTTAAGTATAATTTTAAAGTGTTGATAGTGCCTGTTTTTATCTGGTGATGGTTATTTTATTTTATTTAAAAACATTTTTTTTAATGTTTGTTTCTTTTTGAGACGGAGAGAGACAGAGCATGAACGGGGGAGGGTCAGAGAGAGAGAGGGAGACCCAGAATCTGAAGCAGGCTCCAGGCTCCAAACTGTCAACACAGAGCGCCATGTGGGGCTTGAACTCATGAACCGCGAGATCATGACCTGAGCCGAAGTTGGATGCTTAACCGACTGAGCCACCCAGGCGCCCCAGTAATTGTTATTTTAAAGGCTAGTGAACGCAAGGCACGTGGGTGGCTCAGTCAGTTAAGCATCTGACTCTTGACTTTGACTCAGGTCATGATCTCACAGTTCAGGAGTTCAAGCCCCACATTGGGCTCTGCACTAATCGCACGGAGCCTGCTTGGGATTCTCTGTCTCCCTCTCTCTCTGCCCCTCCCCTGCTGGCTCTCTCTCTTTCTCTCATTCTCAAAATAGATAAAAAGAACTTAAAGGCCAGTGAATGCATCCTTTTGGATGCCCCTCCATATCTCCATGTAAGCATCTTCCCATGTGTTTTATAACTTGCTGCTTGGAGTGCCTTATTTAGCCACCTTGTGGATTCTGAGCCCCCCAGGAAGATGTGTATGTGTGCGGGGCCGTGGAAGCCCCTTCTTCACCCTGGTCCCTGCTCCCCAGGGCGCTTATCCTTAGAGTATTCTTTACAGCCAAAGTGGCATTAATCGGGAAGGTGCTGTGCCGTGCAGGGCTGCCTGCAGTGAGGGTGATGAAGGAAGGCACCCTCGTGCTCTGGCCAGATCCCGTACCCTGGAAGGCTGTGTGTGAGCCCACAACATGAGCAGACCGCGGTGTGCATGGGCATCCCATACAAGCTTTTCATTTGAAAGCGAGCTTTTGTGATTGTGATGGAGAATTCCTCCTCTGTTCATGTCTGCATGTGGCTGGGTTCCTAGAAATTTAGCAATAAATACAGACTATCACTTCCACACCAGCAGCATGGCACAAGGCTTTGGAATGATATTTTTTTAATTAATGAACTTTAATTTTTAGAGACGTTTTAGGATTATAGCAAAATTGAGCAGAAGGTACAGAGCCTTCTCAGACACTCTGACCCCAGACACTCTCTGCCTCACCCTCGGTCAGCGCCCCCACCAGGGCATTCGTCCATAGATTGCACACTCTTGGTGCTGTACATTGTGTGGGTTTCGGTAAATGTATGATGACACAGTTTCCCCCATTATAGCATCCTGTATGGTAGTCTCCCTGGTCCCCAAATCCTCAGTGCTCTGCCTGTTCATCCCTGCCCCCGGCCCCTGCACCTGATCCTTTTACTGACTGCATAGTTGTGCCTTTTCCGGATTGCCACATAGTTGGAATCACACAGTATGCAGACTTTTCAGATGGTATATGGACTCCTGGTTGCTTCTGAGTTTTGACACTTACGAATAAAGCTGTAAACGTCGGGTGCAGGTTTTTGTGTAGACGTGGAGTGATATTTCTGCACAACCTTTGGATCTATTCTGAGTCTGACACACCAGATGGCCGGGCCCAAGTTTTCTCTCGGCAAAACCATTCCAACCTCATCCAGCCCTTTTTGGTTGTTAGCAAATTATAAACTGAGCCCCTACTTGGGCTGTCTTCTGCTGCATGTAGCCTAGCAAGGTCCCCCCTGGGAGGCCTCGGCAGAGCCGGTACCCTGAGCGGGTCGGAGCTGCTGGCCTGGCCTCCTGGCCCGCAGCTTCCTCCTCGGCGTCTGCACCTGCGGGGGATGGGTTCCAGCCCATCCACTGCCCCCCTGCCTGCACAGTGAGCTCTGTTATGAGGTGATCCTCATACGGTAGAAAGTACTTGCTCCCTTCCAGGGCTTTGACACGTGTGTTTTTCATTTTTTTTTGTTTATTCATTTTTGAAAGACAGAGACAGTGCATAAGCAGGGGTGGGGCGGAGAGAGAGGGGGACACAGAATCTGAAGCAGGCTCCAGGCTCTGAGCTGTCAGCACAGAGCCCGACATGGGGCTCGAACCCACGAACCGTGAGATCATGACCTGAGCCGAAGTTGGACGCTCAACTGACTGAGCCACCCAGGCGCCCCATGGTTTTCTAATTAAGACAGTCCCCTTCACCCGATCATCAGGTGGGCTGATCTCGAGTCCTGAGGACAGAAGGTGCTTCCCACCCGCTTTTTCTTATTTTCTGTTCAGGAGGGAGATTATGAAATTAGTCATCGTTTCGTGGTGGCTTTGTTGGTGTCGCAAGGCAGCGAGACACGGTCTCTCCCCTTTCCGAGGGCATCCCCAGAGCACCGGCTGGGCTCCCACTTCCCGCCTGCAGCTGATGGGCACCCGGGCCCAGCTGGGGTGCCCCAGGAAGGCTGCACCCCGCTGTCTGCATGGACTCTGTGGCCCGATGTCCAACAGAAGCAAATGTCTGGGTACCTGGTTTGAAAACGGTGTCTGAGAGGGCAGGTGGTTTCTTTAGCTCTTTTTCTGGCATTTTCCTTGCACGGGAGGGTGCTGCTGGAAGGGGTTGAAAGTGGAAGGTGGGACTGCGGAGGTGGTTCTGGAAGTCAGTGTCTAGACCCACACAGTGCGCCTGGAAGACGACAAGTGAAGGAGAGGCAAGACCGTGTCCGTCCCCAGGCTCCGTGCATTTCCTGCAGTGGAAACCTGGCCTCTGGCACCAACCGCTTAATGCAGAACATTAAACGCCATTCACCTTGAAAGGGGATGAAACGAAATTCGCTTCGCTTTTTCAGAGGTCTCCAAATAGCCGTGAAAAATCGCTTTTTCCTGCCACCAACTAACATCAGCTCTCGTGGCTTTAGGTGGCTGTTGCAAGCAGGACGCGGGGAGCTGGCCCCCGAGCCCGCGGGCTGCCACAGACTTTGGGCCTCATGCGAGTGGGGGGTGGGAAGCCCGCCATCTGGTCCCCCAGAGGCCCGAGTGTGGCCTGTGGTGTCGGCAGAAGACTCGGGCTGGTCTGCGGGGCCATGAGACGCCGTGGGACAGCGGGAAGCGGTGCGCTCGCTGGGCTCCCCGGGAACCACTTACTTGAGCAGCCAGTTGTGGGAGCTGCTGACAGGTCCTGGAGTCCCGACTGCAGACCCCCCAGACTTTGGGTTCCATGTTGTGCCGTCAGGCACGCTGGAAAGTGACAGTGGCGCTTTCTCCCTCCCCGTGCTGCAGGGGGTTTATTCCTGCAGGTGCCTGCTGGCCTCTTCGGGAAGAAAGGCCTGAGCATCGCTGTCTGCCCGGCCCTGTGTCATGCGCCTGAAGCCCCTGCCTGGGAGTGGGAGGTGGTTGGGTTTTTCTGTCTGTCCGTCCTCGTTGGGGCTGGGGAAGCAGCTGCACTGCAGACAGCAAGGCCTTTGTCCACCCCAGATGTTCTCGGGGTTGTCAGGGATAGCCTGTGCCCTCCCGCTCCTGTCCCCCACTCCTCCCCATGGCTCCCAGGGCTGCTGCAGCAGGTGCCTCTCAAACACAGGCCTCTCCCTCCAGGGCGCCCCCTTCGGTTCCCTGAATGCCCCGGATTCCCTGTGGCACTGGGCCCTCCACGGGCAGACCTGCCTGCCATAGTCTCTCCCTGCTGATGCCCCAAGATTGCCTGCTGTCTCATGTCAGCACCTCCTCCAGGAAGCCTTCCTGGTCTCCTCACGCCATCAGAGCCCCAGCCATGGATTCTTATTAATTCCGGAGTTCCCCCTTCTGGGTCCTTCAGGCCTGATGGAATGACTCGTGTAACCAGTTCACTTATTCAGCAGGTACTCGCTGAGCACCCACAGTATTCTGGCCGCTATTGTGAGTGCTGTGGAGCCTGGAAGCCACTCCATCCGGAAGAGAGGAGGAATTCCTGAGAACGCCACCTTGCGACAAGCAGGACTTCCTTTCTCTGACGCGAGACGGAGGGTGGCAGTGCGGTGGGTGCGGCCGCTGCGGTGGCATCACGGCCAGGGCGCTCCAGTCGGCCTTTCCTTCATGTTCCAGGCGGCTGCCACCGCTCCAGCCTGCACAGACGCCAGGTCAAGGAAGGAAGAAAGGGAAGGAGGTGGTGCCTGCCACTTTTGCCGTTGTTGTTGTTGTTGTTTAATGAAAAGTTCAGCAGACTTCTTACTCGTTGGCCAGCATCATCACCTCACATTCGCTACCTGTGCTGGAGCTTACGTTCTAGTGAAGGCAACACAGGGCACACAAGCAAAACACATCTCCTGTAATTGCATGTGACATCAGTGTTGTAAATAGAAGGGATGGAGGATGTAGACTGTTTGGGGAAGATTTCTCTGAGAAGGTGATGTGTGAGTAGGCTTATGAGTTAAGTGACAGAAAGGCCGCTGTGCCAGCATGTTAGGAAGAGATGTTTTAGGGAGCTTCAGCAGCAGGTGCAAAGGCCCTGAGGCACAAGTGAGGTCTGAGTGTTTAAACAGCAGCAGAAACAGCGTGAAATCAGGGGCCCTGGTCAGAGGTGAGGGCAGGCAGGCAGGGAGGGCACCAGCATGTGTAGGGCTGGTCAGGTCACATTTTTAGGGATTTATGATGTGAAAGAAGGGGCAAGATCTGGTTTGCTTTTGTGTGCATGCATTTTATTGAACCCATTTTTAACCCCAAAACTCTCATGCCTCAAGAGTTTTTATTTTACTCAGAAAAGCATTAACAGTCCCTTGTTTTACACAGATGAGATTGAGGCCATGATGATTTTAGAACATTTGCTGTTGTCATTTGTCTTGGTCATGTGGGATTTTAACACAGTGTTTTCTCCTTATAAAAGGAACTCGTTTACTATGAACTCAGAACATGCAGGTAACAGAAAAAGTGTTTTAAATTGTTCTATCCGTATTGGTTTTTAAAAACAGACTTTATTTTGGAGTAAGTTTAGATTTATACAAAAGCTGTGGCACAGATGGCCCAGCATGCGCGAGTTGACTTTTGTGGTCCTTTCCCCCAGTAGGCCCTTTTTGTCTTGTTGAATTTCCAGCACCTTCTCCTAGCGACTGATGCATCAGGGGCATGTTTGTTGGTTTTTGCTCGCTGGTTAGTGCTGTCGCCATGTGCTGGCTGGGCTCCCGTCCGTCCTCAGCGACTCCGAATCTCTCTCCCACCCATTCCTTACACACCTGCTAGAGGAAGCTTCCAAATGGGCAAACCGGGTGGCTTCTCCCCCGTCTAATCTTCCAGGGCCCCTCGGGGCAAGGCCAGGCTCATCCATTGGCCTCACGGGCTGTGCAGCCCGGGCTTGCTGTGGCACCTGCCTCCTCGCCCGCTCCTGGCCCCTCCGTGCCGTGCTCGCCTCGGCCGCGGTCCCCCCGGGCGTCTCGCCTGCCTGTCTCCTGTTATGAGCCGGCCCTCCGTGTGGATGTCGTTTCCTCCAAAAATTCTTCCTCCTCACCTGTCCCCCCACTGGCATGGCCTCCCTGTAGTCCTGAGGGGCTGGCCTGGCCCTGGACTTGGTGCCCGAGCGTCTTGTCTCGCTGCCAACCAGCGAGTGTCTTCACCGGGCCTTGTTCCTTTCTTGGCTCGCTTCTCGGGGTCAGGCGCCTGGCCCTGTCTGGGTTGGTCTCTGGAGCGCGGGGCATTGGCTGTGTGAGGGTGTGGGACGGGAGCTGTCGTGCTCACACGGCTCGGAATCCCGTTGGCTCCTTTGTGCTGCCTCGCTCCTGGACGGCCCCGTGTGTGTCTGGCATTGTCGCTTTCCAGGCGGTACCTCCCCCCAGCCTGTGTTGGGACGCGCCGGCTCCCCGACGCGTTCGCCGACTATTGAAGCCTCTTCTTGCTGTCTCCCTGGTGTCAGCGATGCCCCACCCAGCTTGCGAGCCTCCCTCCGCCCTCTACGGGCTCTGCCTGACTTGTAACGCACCCGTGCTGTGTCACACTTTGCTGGTGGAAGGACTCTGCATGCGTGCCTGTCGTCTACAGGAGAGAAAGCGCGTAGGGCTCCCTTTCTGGCAGGTTCATACCAAATGCTGTTAAAATGTGCTGCTTTTGCTCTTTTGGCAAAGTAGTAGGCGGTGGGTTGTGGTCATTCTCTGACTAGCCGCGGTTCTGCTAACGGGCTTAGGTAAGCCCAGCAGCGCCAGAGAAAATACAGCCCCACCAGGCCTCGCCCAGGACCTGGGCCTGGGTACCAGGCCTTAGTCCTAGGGAAGGCAGGTCTGGAATCCTGGCGTTCAGGAAACTGAAGTGGGATTTGGTTTCTCTTCTGTTACCCGATAACAGAGTCTCAGGAGCAAACCGCTGAGACCTCACGCAACCCCATGACTGGCTGATTGGTTGTGGCCCCAGGTGACCCCAGCCGCTCACCCATAACTCTGATTTCAACTCCCCAGTTATTGCCACTACAGACTGGTTGCCCTTTTTTGGTTCTTGCCATGATTGGGAAAGAGCGTCCCCTGCTCTGTGAGTGACACACGGTGTTCTGTGCCCTCAGGCAATAGTGTGGTTCGTCCAAGCCTGTCCTCACCTGATGAGGGTGGACTGCTCTTCGTGTGTGAGGTTAGACCAGGTGGGCCAGGGTTGGCACCACGTTGCCGGGCGTGGGGTGCATGTTGGTGTTGGTATAGCGGTGGGCAGGCCAAGCTTCAGGGTCCTTTGTGTGCCATTCAGAAATGCGGTTCCCGGGGTGCCTGGGCAATATTTGGTTCAGAGACCACCACTGCAGCCCTAACCCTGCATTCGAGGCCAACAGTCTCCAAGTCCAGCCACCCCTAACTGACTGTGGTCGGAGCCTGGCCACCAGGGTGAGGCCTTATAACATGCCAGGTCCTTTTACCAAGGAGTGAGCAGGACTCAGGTCTCCAGAGACCATTTCTCCACGTGGTGGAGACGGGAGAGGCAGGCCTCATGCCTGTGGCCATCTGTCAGTTTCACCACCCTGGCCTAACCTTCTCCTGACCCCCATGTGCATACTCAGATGGGTCTCCCCCTTGTGCCTTGCGGTAGGGGTGAGAGTTGGCTGTGTCCTGTGCACAGGGAGGCCCTTCCCCACAGGAGCAGTGGTCCAGTGGCCCGTTCACCATCTTCCCTGTGTTCTGCAGGCCACGGAACAGCCCAGCGAGGGTGGTGGAATCAGCACTGTCATTGCTGTTTTATTGGTGAGAAAATCGAGTCCTGGGAAGGAAGATGGGCAACTAGTGTTCCATCCTTCTCCTGCTTGGAACGCGTGCCAGAGTGAATTTGTGCGTGGTGCTGGGTCCACACTCCGGGCCGTGAGTTGGGACGCG
>NW_024412404.1:65020674-65037573 GCF_014898765.1 Herpailurus yagouaroundi
TGGGTCCACACACTGGGCAGTGAATTGAGGGCAGATGGCACGGGGCCAGGCAGCAGGAAACTGGCAGTGGCTGCAACATCCTGTTTCCAGGGCAACGGTGGCAATGGTGCCGGCTGCGTGTCTGTAGTCCCTGTGGTCCTACAGATGTTTCCTGAGGTTCGATTCTGGCTGTGGTTGGACTGTGGCCAGTCTTGGTTCCTACAGTTGTCTGAGCTTGTTTCTCCAGCCTTCCCAGCAGTTCTGGGAGTTATGGAACAGCCTTTCAGTAAATTGCTTTTGTGCTTAAATTAGCTGCTATGAGGTTCTGACGCTTTCCATTCGGAGCCGTGCCTGGGACAGGGGCTCATGGCTTTTCATGGTCTGGATCTGAGGCCTGTGCCCAGATCTGCGAGGAAACCACTTTCAGCCTGACAGGCATGGCCTAGGTAGGAGACGTGAGTTCATGGTTAACAAAAACCAGTTTCTATGCAGGACTGCTCAGAGCTTTTAACACACTAACGTGCATGGTGAGTTTCCCAGGAGGGGATAGTGCACCCACGTTTCTCTGAGTAGTCTTTAGTCTTCTAGAACACACTGTGGGAAATGCTGTGCCAGACTCTTGGCCTGGATGGTGGAAATGCTGCTCATCTACTTCGTCTGTTTGATAAGCCTCTCGTGTGTGTGATGCATCTGTCTTCAGTGGAGCCCTGACTCCTGGTAGCAGACCCTGCAGGGTGACGGGAAACATCCATAGATGTGAGGGCTCCGAGGAATGAGGGAAGGCCCCAGGGGACTGGGGAGGGGTGGCCACCCGCTGTTTACGACGGTAAGGAGTTTGGTGCTGTTGGATAAGATTTTACAGAGGAGAGCCGATGCGCTGCGTGACAGGATCGAAGGCCAAGGGCATGTGGTTAAAATGTCAACTGTGACAAGATGGTAATCCTAAATCCTTCCCGGAAGCCAAGTGTCTGCTCATGTTCCCACTAGTCCCTGTGCAGGCCCTGTGGTTTAGGTGTCCTTTACCCCACAGATAAAGGCACTTGTGGCAAAGTGACAGGCCGTGGTGGGAGGCCACCCCCCTGCTTCCTGCCCCTGCATGGCGAAGTGGGGATCCATGGACATTGGGGTGGTCGAGGAGTGCGACATGTCAGAGCATCTGTGACATCGGGCGAACATCATAATCCCGTGTCCCCTCACTGGGAACTGAGAGGAGTCTATTTCAGATCCCGGTCAAGATGCACAGAAAAGTGCATGTTGAGCAGGGTGGCTCTGCAGCCCGGGGCTTAGGATGGAATCTCGGGGTGATGCTTACACACTGTGTGGTTTGGGGGTACTGCTTGACCTCATCAGGGCCATAAATGCACTTCTCCCCGTGGCTGCTGGGAAGACAGATGAGGGAGTTGGTGTGTGGCTTTAGCAGCAGGTGGAAGGATGGGAAGGGAAGAGGTCAGGGTAGGGGTGGTGAGGCGGGCCATGTGGGGAGGTCAGGAAGAGGACGTGTGGCGGAGGGACTGCAGTATCAGGCCCCTGAGCTGCCTGGAGGCACGGCCGGCCTATGGGTGGGCGTAGGAGGGTGCATGAGTGCGGACCTCGAGGGCCTCAGCAGACCCGGCGTGTGGAGGCCGGGGTAATTGCTCAGGGCCACGCTGTCCCCGTCACAGCCGGGCAGCAGGAAGGCAGCCACAGCCAGCATGCAGACAGATGAGCGAGGCCACGTCCCCGCAAAACGTGATTTACGAAAGCAGGTGTCAGTCTGCCTGCGGCCTGTGGGCTGCAGTTTTCGGACCCTGCTGTAGCCCCTTTGTGTAATTGGCAGCTGATTTATTGTTCGGGGCGAGGGGCGGGAAGGGGTGGGAAGGGCCCAGGTGTAACTCGGGTCCCAGGGAAGTCCTTCCTCGCATGAGAGTTGATGAGGCCTCAGGGAGAATGGGGTGGAAATGAGCGGAGCTGGCAGTGGTAGGAGCTTGATGGGGTGAGCGGGGGAGGAGAAAACCTAGGGTGAGTCCTGGGCATGGTGGGGGTGACGATGGACGGCAGTGACGTCCCTGAAAAGCCGCATGTGCAGGAGAGCATTTTTGCAGGGTTACGTCGCGGACAGTTCATCGGAGGTGCCTGCGGACAGAGCTGTGATCAGCAGCCCGGCCCACAGGTCAGGAGCAGCGCACGGTCTGGGTGGGGGGTGAGGCTGTCGCTGTTTCGGTGCATGGCTGGCGGCTGCCGTGGGGCCGAGCGCAGGGAAACGCTGGCATGTGAGGTCACGCGGTTTGCGGGAGGAGGGGCTGCAGGGAGGGAACAGGCTCCGGGGCCTGGGCTGGTGCCCGTTCGCATCCCCACAGCCCACCCTTGGCTCGCATCTTCTGCCCGCAGTTGGGGTGGTTTTTATCCAATGTCGGTTTGCCCGGACCTCCTGCCTGGCTCCTCCCCACCCTCGCCGTACCTGCTCGTTCTCCCCAGCCTTTGGTCCGCTGACCAAAATGAATATCTGTCAATTAACAGGGACAGTGCATCATAGGACAGCTTTTATGTGTTTGTACGTTTCTCTGAAAGTAAGTGAAGTGCACGGTTGGCCCTTGAACAGCACGGGATTAGGGACGCTGACCTCCGTGCAGTCGAAAATCTGCGTGTGACTTTTGACTCCCAAAAAATTTAGCTACTAAGAGCCTACTGTTGACCTTCCTGTGAAAATATCCGGTTATCACCTTTCGTATGTTTGTATTATATACTGTGTTCTTATAAAAAAAGTAAGCTGGGGAACGTGTTAACATCGTAAGGCATAAAAAATACATTTATAGTTCTGGGGCACCTGGGTGGCTCAGTGGGTTAGATGTCCGATTTGGGCTCAGGTCATGATCTCATGGTTGGTGAATTCAAGCCCCACGTCTGGCTTTGTGTTGACGGCTCGGAGCCTGGAGCCTGTTTCCGATTCTGTGTCTCCTCCTCTCTCTGCCCCTCCCCCACTGTGCTCGCGCTCTCTCTCTCTCTCTCTCTCTCTGTCTCTCAAAAATAAACGTAAAAAAAAAAAAAAATACATTTACAGTCCTGTATGGGAAAACCGTGCACAGTGGCCCACGCAGGTCAGACCCGTGTCGTTCAGGGTCAGCTGTGTGTGTTCTCCATGCGTGCATGGGGCTCGCTCCCAGCCAGCACAGCTTCCACTGCACAAGAGCTGTGTCCACCTTCACTCCACAATGCCTTGCTTTTAAATGTACTTTGTTCAAAATATCCCGTGGCTTCAGCCTGTGTTGGTGAGAAAGTTGGTAACTGTTTTGTTGAAGCAAGGTTAGCTTGGCTCTAGGGACCCCATAGAGGGAGCTCTGGTCATTTTCACCTCTTCGACTGAGCCCTGGTTCAAGGTGAGGCTAGGGAGTAATTGAAGGAAGGCGTGTGTGCCGCTAGTCGGCTGCTCTAGTGGTCCTGGTAGTTTTCTGTCTCTGAAGTAAGTGCAGTACAAAGACGACACATCCGATGATTAGGTTCCAAGAATGGGGAAGAACTTCGGAAGACGTTTGTCTTCAGTAACTGGTGCTCGTTGTGCTTTAAGAGGGACCACGCTTTTTCACGTGTACTTCATTGCTTTAAAATCATCTTTTACAGGTGCGTGGGAGAATGGACAAGACCTGTGAAATGAACTACAAGGTGGTGGACAGCCCGCTGGGGGAGATTGAGATCTCTGCCTGTGAGCAGGGTGTGCATGAGATCAGGCTGCACGGCAGGAAGACCCCCGATGCCAGGTGAGTCCCCTGCAGTCCCCTCCGCGCGGTATTTGTTGAGAGTGGCACAGAACCAGTGGGTACTGCGGCGTGGTACGGAGCCACGGGCCGGCAGCCACCAACCTCAGCCTGGCCCGTGGCTGGGCCAGGACTTTGCGTCAGCAGCATCTGCTGATGTCTGTGCGTCCTCTGCCTGTAGGTAACCACAGGGGCACAGCTCTCGCTAGTGGCCCATGACGTCTAATTAACATACACGTTTACAGGGGCGCCTGGGTGGCTCAGTCCATCCAGTGTTTGACTCTTGATTGCAGCTCAGGTCATGATCCCAGGGTCATGGGATCAAGCCCCACCTCAGGCTGTGCACTGAGTGTGGAGCCTGCTCGGGATTCTCGCTCCCTCTGTCCTCCCCTCTCCCCCCACCCCCCGCCCCGCCAGCTCGCATTCTCCTTCCCTCTCTGTCTCTAAGATAAACAAAAAAACATTTACAGAGTAGTCGATGGACTATAAGCCTTAAATATTTTGATTCTTCAATAAGTGTGGGAATCTCTCTGGAAGATTGGTGACCGGGATTGGGGGGGAAATGCTTCCCTGATCTTGATGGTTTTAAATCAGGACCAGCCTTCGTCGTTCAGTCTGCCAGGTGAGTTTCCTGCTGAAGTCTTGGAACTGCTTGATTTGGAGCTCTCGTGGCCCCTGTGGTGTCAGACAGACGGGGGTGGGGGGGCGGTTGAGCATGGGGGGAGCCCCCCAGCATGATGTTAGAGCGCTGCCTTTTCTAACAGGACACGTGCTTCTCTTCTGACAGATCTCCACCGTATTTCTCTTGATTGTAAAAACATAAAAAATTTAAAGTACTCCTTAACGTTTGGTTCTGAAATGTAACGTTTCCTCCATCCATCGATTGTGAGTCGTTGTATTAAAATTGCAGTTCTCGTTACTTCTGACAGAAGAGGGAAAAACCGCCCACTCCTGCTCAGTGTTTGTCTTAACCGGCTAATAAACACAATGCCAGAGAACATTAGATAAAGAAAATACATAGAAACATAAAAATTGATTTTAATGGACCCCTGTCAGAGACCGCCATAATGAGCGCGGGCACGGTAATAAATACCCGTTTTCGCCTCCAGTGTCGAGATTTTTTCCTGTCGAGCTGCATGTTACAATCAATAGTACTTTTTTTTTAAGGCCAAAAAAAAAAAAAAAAAATAAGCAAACCTTTGAACTATATGAATACACTCTTCTCTTTCTATGAAAACCATCTGGCCACGGTGCTCAGAAAATCACAGACACCAAATAATTCGTGGGGAATGTCATTTTGTCTCTTAGCATATTCACTTGCCCAATAAATCACAGAAATTTTGTGGAACTTTTTGCTTTAAGAAAAAATTCCTTGAAGTGAATTTGGGGAAGAAAATAAAACCTAGACGTTTCGTTAAATGCCCACTCTGGGTGATGAGAACACAAGAGGAGGCTTAATTCTGAGCTGCTTTCTGCATCAGGATTGGGTTCAGCCTGAAGCAGTCGCCCGGATGGCTTCAGTAAGACGCTCATAGATGAGCAGTGGAGGCTGGGTCTCATGGCTGCCTCCGGCTTTCCTCTGCCTCTCCAGGCTGTGGCCCTCATTCTGGTGCTTTGGGCCGGCCTCTGGGGTGCAAGCTGCCACACTCCCCTTCTGGGCAGAGGAGAGAGAAAGGGACCCACCCCCCCTTTCCAGAAGGAGCCCCTAGCATCCTCCTATCACGGGGCCACCACCGGGCTGGGAGCCAGGGTAGGCGAGATTCTGTGTGTAAGGGGCAAGTGAGAAATGAGTTTTAACCAGTAGTCTGTTATACACCCACGGTAAACTTTAGGAAGGGACATTTAAAAGTTACAGATTCAAAAATTCTTTATGAATACTCAGGGTTGATAATTCTTTTTCAAGTGATAGAAAATCGAGGTGAGGTTTTGAGAAAAGTGTACAAGCCAAATGGCCACCAGCCTAAACCAAGATCTGGAACTCTCTAAACCACCTGTTCCCTTGTGCTCCCTGTGAGTCCCGGCTCCTGTTGGCATCTACCGTTCCCATTTCTGTCTTGATTAACCACTCATTCTTGAGCTTTATATAGAGTTGAGGGTATAGTCTTCTGTACTGGATTCTTTGTTCAGCGACGTTTTGAGGGTCACCCCTGTTGTGTGTCAATTAGTAGGTCCTTCTTGGTGGTGAATGTAGTTTATTCTAGGAATACTCCACAGTTTTATCAGGTCTCCTACTGATGGAATTTGAATTGTCCAATTTGTGGCTAGTGGGAGTAAAGTTGAAAGTTTTGTTCAAGCCTCTTTGGACCCCTTTTTGCTTCTCTGGAGTCAGCTCCAAGGTGTGGGATTGCTGGATTGCATGGCAAATGTATGTTTAACCTCCTAAGAAACTGCCAAAACTTTTCCCAAAGTGGAACCATTTCATACTCCCTTCCATCAGAAATTGCAGGAGTTTCCATCTCTCTGTGCTCTCACTGATATGTGTTAGTTTCTAAAGTTTTAGCCATTCTAGTGGGTCTGAAACATTCTCGTTCTGATTTTAACTTTCCTCATGATCTCCTCTAACCACCTTTATCGACCACTCCTGCCTTTTCATTGTGCGGCGTCTGCGTGGGTCTTCTGCCCATTTTCGATGGGCATCCTGTTTGTTTTATCATTGATTTGTGCTTCTGGTTACAAGTCCTTTATCAGATATGTGTATTACCATATGTATTTCACAACTGGATGCTTGTTTTTATTCTAGTGCCATCTTCCAATGAGAAGTTCCTGATTTTGAGGGACTACAACGTAATGATTTTCTTAGCATTTTTTGTCTTCAAGATTTGCCTACTGTTAATTTCTCCAGTATTTTCTGATAAATTCTTCTAAAACTTGATAATTTCGGGCTCTTATGTTTAGATCTAGGACCCATCATCTTGAACCACCTTGTTGTGGTGAGGTACTCAGTTTTTTTTTCCAGTTACTTAGTTTTCTCCTCATTTAGGAGGAGAAAACAACTTTCTAAATTGAATTCCCTTAGCACGTTTGTCAAATCAATTGACTACTTGTGTGCGTCCCTGTGTCTGGACGTTGCGTGGTTCAGGTGATCGCTTCATCTGTCCCACACCAGAACTGTGTGGATGTGATTCCATAGCTTTGTGGTAAGTCTTGAATTAAGGTAATGAGTCTTCTAACTTTTTTTTTCCCCCTAAAGACTGTTTTGGCTTCAGTGCCTTTAAATTTCCATATTAAAGAATCAAGGTGTCTAGTATTGATTGGGATTTTGGTTGGGGGTTCGTTAAATTTTTGTACCCAAATTGGGAGGGTTGACCACTTTAAAAACCTTCCAATTTATGAACATGGTTTATGTCTCCATTCATTCGACTTGTCTTTAATTTTCTTCTGTGTTCTAGTTTCCAGCATAGAGATCTCGTATGTTTTTTGTACATCTGACTTCTAAATATTTTGGTGTTCTAAATTAGTTTAAAATGGTTTTTTACTGGCTGCTGGTACATCGTTTTTTATGTTGATTTTTGATATGTTGATCTTCTGTCCTCTTACTGAATTAATAGTTGTAGGAATTGTTTTGCAGATTCCTTAGGACTTCTGCTATAGAAAGTCGGTCCTGTGACTAAAGACAGCTTTCTGATCTTCATGCCTTTTATTTCCACTTTCACCACTGACTGGACCCTCTGGCGTATGGGGTAAACGTTGTGACGGTGGACTTTCTTCCCCTGTTCCAGTCACGGGGGCTTCCGGTTCCCGAACCATGGTGCTGCCCCTGTGGGTCTCATAGGTGTCTTTTCTCGGATGGAAAATACTTGCTCTCCATGGTGGATTTTGTTAGTCTTTTTGTACGTGTCTCAACGTTATCATTACTACTTTTTTAAACAAGTGGTGAGGAGCGCCTGGGTGGCTCAGTAGGTTAAGCGTCTGACTTCAGTTCAGGTCACGATCTCATGGTTCGTGAGTTTGAGCCCCACGTCGGGCTCTGTGCTGACGGCTCAGGGCCTGGAGCCTGCTCAGGATTCCGTGTCTCACTCTCTTTCTTTCTCTCAAAAATAAATATTAAAATACATTTTTTTTTTTAACAAGTGACGAAGCAAGATTTTATACCAGTCTTGAAATGCTGGACTATGCCACGTAGTTCATGATCTCTCCCTGCACGCCCCCCCCCCCCCACGTTACTGGCTTAAATTTGCCATTTTTTCCAGTGCTTGTGTGTTTACATTCATGACGGATGTTTGTCTTAATTTTCCTTTCTGTGATGCGCTTACCAGGCTTTCGCATTCAGGTTAGCCTTTAGGCACAAAGTGACTTCGGAGGTGTTCCGTCTCTTCTGAAAGCATCTTGTGTGAGATTAGTGGGGCTTCTTTTTCCAGCTGTGGATGAATTCACCTCAGATGCCATCCAGCTCTGGTGTTGCTTGTACAGAAAGACATGATTAGGATTCCTTTTGTCTACTAGAACTGGTGCTGCCCTTGCCCACTCCGAGGGGCGGTACCTGCAGGTGAAGCGCTGTGTGCCCCTAAGGCCGTGCTCTCCAGCTCTGCTGGTGGGCAGGGGCCAAGGGGGTTTCGAGCAGAGCATCCTCACGGCTTGGGGATGCTGTTCTGCCCCTCCTCCTCAAGTGCTTGTGAGGGCTGGGGTCTTTATCTCCTCTGGAGCCATGCTGCTTTCTTCAGTAGGGAAATTGGAAGTTGACCACTGACCTCTGTCTTCAGTGAAATTTCACTTGTAATTCTGTACAAAATAGGGTTCCTGTTCCCCACGTCAGTCTGCTTACCTGTTTGTATGGCTTTATACAGTGATCTTTGGGATTTCTTGGTCTAGGTTAAATTCCCTTTCCCTTCCTAAAACTACTTGAATGTAGAATATCAGATGGGAAGGAGAGTATGATCCTAATTTTATGACTTCCTGCCAATACTATCAAGTGTGCATTAACAATTCTCACGTTTAAGAGTAACTTGCTTTTTTGCAAGAGCTCGATGAACTCTCCCCACACCATCTCTGCGTGACTACAAAGCTTTGACCCCGTTATTCCCTGCAGTGTCAAAAAATCTAATGCGAAGGGGTGTTGAAAAATAAATGTTATTTGGGGGCTTGTTTAGGTTTCCCTAAAGTTGATTCCCTTTGATTCACTTGAAACGTGGACCGTTCTGCCCTGGTCGCACTCACGCTGTGAGAGGAGCAGTAGCGTGTTTGGTCCCACCGGGCTGGACCTGCACGTGTCTTCCCTCTCCCTTCTCAAAGAGTCACCCTCGTGTTTCATTTTGTCCATGGAAGTCATTTTAGAAACAATATAGGAATGCAACACCGAGAAAGCTTATAGTCCAACCAAACTGAGCAGTTGTAAAAATATTCTATGTTTTTGAAAACTTAACACCTGCAGGCTGTTTTCTCTTTGTGGGGCTCTGTGGTGTTGCACACACGTGGCTCTTGATGGTGTTTCTGGCAAGTTGCCCCCTGCTAGCTCAGCGTAGAGGCTGGGTGGGAGCGTGTGGCCTAGTTCGGCCTGACCCTCCTTCCAGCACTTGGCTGGCTGGCTGGTTCGTGGCTCCCTGTCACTAGGCTCACGGACAAGGGCCTGGACCCTCTACGGCAGAGCACGTCACTGCAGGGTGTCTCTGTTCTGTCTGGGAGGGGGGCGTCCGCCCCACCGGATGCTTGGTCAGGTCTCGCCCTTTACGTGTGCCAAAGCAGTCTCTCCGTTGAAATGGTGAAGATGGGATGCCTCTGAGGTCCTCCTGAAGAGTGGCCAGACCTGTGAAGTCCTGTTGTGTGCACTCCATTTGAGCGGATGGCAGTCAGCTTCTGCATGGATTTGCTGCTTTCCTGTTCATTTTTAAGTGTTGTAAGTGGAGGAGTGGCCTGCACGGGGACGCCGAAGGTGACGCCGGCCGGTCCCTGGCAGCCCCTCTGTGCCACGTGGCCTGCCGATCACGTCCGAGTGAATCCTGAGCATCTGCGTGTCGCGAGACCCTTCCCGGGAAGTACCTGCGTTAGTTCTCGGGCGGACCAGGCGATCCTCGTGCAGACCCTGGCCTCCCCTCCATATCATCTTCTGAGGAAGGGGAGAAGCTCTCCCCGGGCTAAACACTGGAAGGAGTTTTCATCAAATGACGCTCCTTGGGATTTGCACCTATTGCACGCTCAGCCACCTCACGGCTTTCCTTCACTGGTTTGAACTGATTTGTGTTGTATGTGCTTAAACAACGTAATGATTTCATTTTACAGAGTGTTTCTTGAGGAAGTCTCTTGAGTCAAATAAGCAGATTTCTGTGCGGGGAGAGCCTCCCAAGCGGGCTTCGGCTTCATAGGAAGCGTCTTGTTCTTCAGAACAAGCGCTCGAATGCCTGGGGAGCCTGCAGCGCCTTGTCCTCGCCCCCACCCGGCCCTAGAGGTGCGCGTGTGGGACCTGTGTGCGCGGAACCTGTCCCCAATTTCTGGGGGGGACCCTCTTGACTCGGGAGGCCGGTGACGCTCACCATGCACACACAGCCCGGCGTTCAGGGAGCAGCCGCGGGGTGGTGGGTGCCACGCTGGGCTCGGAGCTCCTGGATGGCCACAGGTAAGGGAAGGCCACATCCCTGCCTTCCGGGGAGGCCAAGGCGAGGGGACTGTGACCAAGTGACAGACGGTGGCCCTCGGCGCTGGGCCTTCTGCCTTCATGGCATGGGTTCCCTTGGTCACTCTGCAGAGAACTGGCCGAGAAGGGCGCCCCTCTGACGGACTTGCACTTTGCTGCCACCGCTCGGGCGAGTCCTGCTCCCGGGAGTCCTCTCCCCAGAAGAGGTGTGCTGCCCCGTTTTCGGGTGAAATTGTGTGGTTTCTAGTCTAGGAGAGAGAAAAGCAATGCATGGCTTCAGGAGTTTCGCCTTTTCTCACGTTTCTGCACGGTCCCGTTTCACCGTTTGCCTTCCCGGGGTCAGGGCGGAGGGTGGGAGCAGGCAGGCTGTTGGCAGTATTTAAGCAGGCGTCCCTGGGATTCGGAGTCTTGGTTCTGGACTCGGCGAAGACAAAGCGACGTGTTACTCCTGCCAATTTTATTAGTGTTGCAGGGGCACAGAAATGGCAAAACTTGCATCCTGTGTCCGTGAGTAAGGAGCAAGCTGGCTGATTTAATTTTGAGCCTGCCACGACACTCCTGGAAGGAAGCAAAGAACCGTTGAATGACCGTTACAAATACGTGGGTTCAAAATATGCACCAAACTGTCCCAGTAAAGGATTTGCTTTGGAAGTTTCCAGCACTTGGAGTGTAAGCACACTTCAGAGTCAGAGCAGGAAGTCGGTTGACTTTGGAGAAAGGGGGATGTGTTACCTGTGTGGCGTGTTAAAAATCCCCTGATCTCCTGCTCTGGACAGCAAGTTTCCTGTGGGAGGCATTGGGCTCCTTCGTTCCTGACGTGATGGCAGCTTTCCCGGAGGAGCCGCCCTCCTGGCCCCTTTGTGCTGCCACGGAGAGCCCTTCCCCTTTTCCCTGAGGAGGAGACCTGGCTGGTGGCACAGTGTGGCCCAAACTCCGCATGACCCTGCTGTGCAGTCCCACGGAGGAAGGCTGTCTCTGTGTCACTTGGTGAGTGGGGGGCGCTCAGAAGTTGTAGCCAGCGCCGGGGTTTGCTTGAGCCCTAGGGCGACCCCTTCCAACCCAGATCCCTGGGCTCTCCCAGACACTGAGAGCAGCTCTCACCCCAAGGAGGGGCCCACCCTGAAGCGCACAGGGTCTAGACGGTGCTCTCGCGTGGTTCCAGGATTTGTGGTCTTGTGGGGCTGTTTCTGATGGTCTGAGCCTGGTCAGCGGTGCCCTTGCTCCACGGCCCCTTGTCACTGTCACTGCTGAGGGTGGACAGGCCTGGACACAGCAGGCCCCTCCTGGGGTCTGGCTCGGCCCGTCCCTTCCTCACCCTGGTCACTAGGCGTAGGGGCCTCCTTGCTGGCCTCTCCGTCTGTGGCCATCCCCCTCCCACTTCTGGTCAGCTGTGGTCTGGAGAAGCCGTTCATTCACAGGCCTCTTCACATTGGGAGGAAGAGGTCAAGTAAACTGCCGGGAGAAAAACATTGGGGGTTTATGGCCACGTTGTAGCGTCTTGAAGGCCACTTCCATTTTCCTTGGGAGTCTTTTTTCCAGAACAGGTTGGGATGCCAGGAGAGGGCACTGGGTGAGTGGGGACTTTGGACAGCTGGTGCCCGGTGAGCGTGCCAACTGTCTCGGCCAGGCCTCGGGCGCTGGAGGGAGAAAACCACAGTCCAGACAGGTGCACATCTCCTTCCCACGTGTGCTCACGAGGCCGTGCTGCTCCTGACGCCGGTCCGAAGGGCATGTGGCCACCGGTGGGGCGCGAAGCTTAGGCCACACGGGAGCACCGGCAGCTGTGCCTTGGCCCATGGTTTGGTGCCTTCGTCTGCACCGGTCTTGCACCTCACGGCAGCCTCCCTGTTTCGTGAAGATACAGCTGTGCTGTATTTATGTACTGCCCTACATTTCTCCTATTTTGTGTTCAGGTTTTGATTTCCAGAATTTTCATTGTTTGTATATCTCCCATATTTTCTGGTATTTAAGCTGTGTGCGACTAGTGAATAATTCTCAATTTTTATCTTGAAAGTGTTCGTGCCATTTAAGCTGTAAACTCTCAAAATACACTTGGTTTGTTAAATTTATTTCCTTTAAATTGTATCAGTAATTAGATCAGCTCCTTGATATTAATGTACAGGGGAGTTCTTGCATGCTGATCACTTCAGAATTTAAATTGAGTTAAAGGTTAAATGAGTTTAATTTTTGAATTGAACTGAAGCATTGTCTTGTGTCAGATTCATCCAGAATTTTTATGTCCAGTTTCCATATCAAGTGATGGAAGTAGATCTTTCTCTGATCTTTGTAAATTTTTTATATGTTCTTCAATTGGTCACCCAATTCCCAAAACATGGGTGTGCCTGCTGTGACAGGCCCCGTGTCTTGGGGACGTGCACTGGGGACATTGCAGGAGCCAGTGTGACAGCCCCACCTGTGTGGATCCCAAGGCTGGGGTGGACAGGAACTGTGGTGCTGTCCCTCGACGGCGGTGGGCCTGGGCCTTAACCCTGGGTGCTGGGGTGCAGCCGCGTGGGACAGAGCAGGCTGGGAGGTCCCGCAGGAGCCGGCATCCAACAGGGCGGGATGGAGACAAGGCAGAGGGATGAGGCCGGAGTGAGTTGGGTGTTGTGTTGAGATTGTTCAGGGGTTCATCCCCTCTGAATGAGGGCCAGGTGGGGGCGGGAGACAAGTTTTCTTCGAGCTGTGCGAAGCGCATTCCGTGGCGCCTTGGTCTTCTGAGACCAGCATGCTGCTCGTAACTACTCTTCAGCTTTGACTTTTGGAGCCCAGCTACACGTTGCTCACTACACGTCTGAAGCACGAATGGCTTCGTCCAGAAGTGAGCCCAACGGCTTGGCTGTGCATCCCGTGCCACCCGCGATCTGTGAGGGTGTCTCAGCAGGGACAGAGAACCAAAACGGAGTGGCATTCGTGCGAACTGTCCCGTGTTCTGGATTAGTCTCCTTGGAGCTTTGTGTTGGGGCCGGAGGGGGGACAGGCTGCAGGGAGAGAATGTCTTTCCCAGAAATGCGGTTCATTCGGCTCCTCTGAGAATTCTCCCGTCATCTTCTGTGGAGGAAACTTTTTCCATTTCCTTCCAGATTGGGGCACACTCGTGGTTCCAGCTCAAGGCTGTGGAGCTCCAGCTGTCTCAGCGGAGTCCTTGAGTTCTGCTTTTACCTTGTCCGTGCCCAGTGCGGTAAGCTCCCCGCCCACGTGTTTGACCAGCTTGTCTCTAGTCTCACTTAGTGTTTTCCTGAGGACCCTCATACCTGAAGCATTCCACATCCTGCCCATCTTTGCTCATCTCTCATCGGATCTGCACACGTGCATATACAGGTTTTTTTTTTTTTTTTTTTAAATGAAGGGGCTTGCCCGCTCTGTTAAGTGCGCCTGCAGATTCCTTTACCTGGAAGAACAGTGGTCTGTCTGGATTGGCGTCTGGTCTTTGGTGTTCGCTGCAAGCACGCACGTGCGTGTGGAGGATCAGAGTTCTCGTGCGGTGATCGTTCCTGATGGAATCCATGTTGGTACTCTTAAAGCTGCTCTTTCGGTGCCTTCTTCCAGAAAGCCAGCCTCCCTGGCCAGCGCAGGTGAAAAACGTAGAAAATGCTTTGTCTGCAGCTCCGTCCACGTGATGCTGGGAAGTGCTCCCTTCTGAGTGGGCCGCAGCCGACGCTGTGCTCCCTCTGCACGTGTCTTCCGACAGAATGTGTATCGGTCAGGCGGGGCTGGGAAGCCACTGGGTTGAGCACACCGTGTGTGGAGGTGGCAGATCTTGTCCTGAAGCCGTGGTGTTGGGGCGCTGTCGTCCCTGTCCATCTGGCTGTTGGGGGGGTGCCACTGGGTGACAAGTCTCCAGGTGGAGAACACGCACATTCCAGCAGTTGTCTGCCAGGTGTTTAGATAAGCAAAATGTGGAATATCAACAAGTCTAGAAGGATGCAGTTATGAGGAGAAACGTTTTAAAAACTTAGCCCATTATTAGAGGAAAATAAAAGCTTTGGGGTAGGCTGATGATTTTTTTTTTTAACTTGGTTCCTTTCTGAAGTCGGAACATTTCCTGGTGCACAGTGTGCCCGTGCAGGTGGGTGTGTGTGCACATACATACGCATAAGTGGATTGGAGATGTTTCTGCTCTCCTCTAACATTGCTTCCTCTAAAATACATCTAGAAGTAGGGGAGATGGCTCTTCTGAGTTATTGGATCCTCAGAAGTCGCCTCTCGCAAGTAGTTGTTTCTTTTCTAAAAATCGTCTGGAAAAACACCTAGCTTTCTGATCTTTACTTCATCCAGTTCAAGGCTCTGTTAGAAGAGTGATTGTATAGCTGAGCTCTGCTTTTATTAAAAAGAACTGGGCCACTTATTTCCTTCAAAGTTCCCGGTGTGTTTAAATCTTCTCTAGGTAAACAGCTTTTATTGAAAATAATATTTTGAGACTGACACCTTTCTCCCCACAAGTGGTGCTGGCAGCCTTCTGTTGCTCGCTCATCCTGCACGAAGCCTGGACCTCGCTTGCAACTCCCCGGTGTCGGTGGGGTGTGTGCAGAGCTGGGGGCTGGGCAGGTGGGGCTGGGGCTGGGACCGGAGACAGGTCCTGGTCCCCCCCGTTTTTTTTTCTTTTGTGTGTATCTGGGGGGGGAGTTGTTTTTTGTGGGGTTTTTTTGTTGTTTTTTTTTTACTCTCAGGAAGTGGTGGTGAGTGGAGACGGGATCCAGCGTGGACACAGTGCACTGATGGGGGTTGGGGCGTCCAGTGTGGACAGAGTGCACTGCCGGGGGCGGGGGGGGGGGGCCAGCATGGACACAGTGCACCGACAGGGGTGGGCGGATCCAGCACGGACACAGTGCACTCATGAGGTGGCCGGGGGGGGGGGGCGGGGGGAGTCCAGTGCAGACACAGTGGCATTATTTGGTTGGGTGACTTAAACCTCAGGCCTGCAGGTGGTCGTATGGGAATAGTCTACAGCCCCTGCTCCCTGTCAAGGGGGAAAAATGGAAGCTGAGTGGAGCTTTTCTGCTTCTGTTCTCACACTGACCGCCTGTCCTCCTCCACTTGGCTCTGGGGGTTTCTGAACATTGGCTTCCACCGGTTTGCACACGGCCATAAACTACTCCTCAAGCAATTGAGTAAATGCTATTATTTCCATCAAGTGATAATTAAGAATCACCGGGGCAAACGGTTAAGATTCTAAGTGCCAAATGTTGGTATGTTCTGAACGCTTCTTTGTACGTGACTCTTGGAATTTTCCAGATCCAGAGATAGTCAGAACTCTAAGGGACTTTGGGCAGCATGCAGGCCAGCCCTGCACTTTCCTGACACACCAAAGTCCAGGGATTGGGTGCCACGCCTGGGCCTCCATGCTGCCTGGGGAGGGGACCATGACTGGAGAGGCCAGCTGGGGCTCCATCTGCTCTCACAGGAGGACTTCTGGGGGACGAGCCGGCACCCAGCAGCACGTCCTCTGTGTCGTGTGCACAAGCCACAGAACCTGCCATGCTGCAGGCCATGTCTGAGGACCCACCCGCCCTCAGTTGGTGGGGGGGGGGGGGGGAGGTGTCTTTAGGGTCCTCTCCAAGCTTTCCAAGGCACCCGGGTGTCCCCATCTCAGAAGGAGAGCACTGAGTGGTAGTGGCAGTACCCAGGCGGACAGCCACGCAGGGCAAAAGCAGAGGCCCCTGGGCTGGTGAAGGGCATTGGTGCTGTGGACACGGGAGTCCCCCGGCTCTGATCCCGCCGGGAGGGGGCGGGGCAGGAGGCAAAGGCCTGTGGCAGAGGTGGTCACTCTGTCCAGTTGCCGGTGGAAGCCTGTGTGCCACCAAGCACGGTCCTCCTCCTCACCTTTGCTGTATCTGTTTTATTTCAAAAAGGAGGCAAGTGTAGCTCTTTGGCTTTTTTTGTTGTTGGGATTCATTTGTTAAATTGGCGAACGTGTTGAAGAAATGAGTGAAGAAAAGAATTTCAGTGTGCAGATGTCTAAGCGTCCTGTCTCCGTGCTGCCTGGCTTTGTCCGCCCGTGGCTTTGCCTGCCCGTCTCGTGAACTTCAGTCTTTCTTCCCTTCCCTTCATCAGGCTGGCTCTGGGGATCCCTTTTTCAAGGGATAGAAAACTCATCATGGGGTGTCTTGTTTTTTGCATCTGAGTTTTCAAGTGCTTTCCAGGTTTTTATTGCCTAAAGATTCATAGGCTGTAGACCTACTATGGCCAATTGTAGAATGCTTTCTGGAGAGGAAACAGACACCGTCACAGTTGTGTTTTTAGCCCTAATACGTGGGGGCCAGAAGCATGTTCAGGATACCTGGAGCCCCTGAACTGAAAATACAAGCAGTAAAATTTCTTTTTTTTTCTAAATTTTTTTTTTCAACGTTTTTATTTATTTTGGGGACAGAGAGAGACAGAGCATGAATGGGGGAGGGGCAGAGAGAGAGGGAGACACAGAATCGGAAACAGGCTCCAGGCTCTGAGCCATCAGCCCAGAGCCCGACGCGGGGCTCGAACTCACGGAGCGCGAGATCGTGACCTGGCTGAAGTCGGACGCTTAACCGACTGCGCCACCCAGGCGCCCCTCATCATATGCTTTAAAATTTTTTTTTCAACGTTTTTTATTTATTTTTGGGACAGAGAGAGACAGAGCATGAACGGGGG